>NC_140913.1:29106131-29266131 GCF_045865225.1 Trachurus japonicus
CCCGCCTGCGTCTCCTCTGAAGTCACGCACACCGTCGGGCCTTGCGTTCGGCGCGCGGTCCCTCAGATCCGTGATCAATAGCCGGCGTCAGATCTGCGATTGAGCAAGTGAGTAAGTGAAGCGGCCACACGTGTGCGTTGTGCCCTGTAGCGTCTCCCTTGGCTAACGATGGCAGACAGGCAGCGATGCAATAGCGAGGAGAAGAAGAAGAAGAAGAAGAAGAAGAAAAGAAAGAAGAAAAGAAAAAAAAGACAACAGAAGAGCCCATTGTGGTGTGGAAGCAAACATGCTGCACCGCTTCATCAAGGATTAAAGCTCTGCAGAGACCAGAGGAGAAGAGGTGCTCAGAGCAAAAGCAGGAAGAAAGGGAGAGGGGGGAGGAAATTAAACCAAAAGAGAAGGAAAAGAAAAAAAAAAGTTGAGAAAGAAGTAAACAAAGCAGAAATGTGAAGAGGAAGTGGAGACGGTGAAGGTGAGGGACGAAGGGGAGAGACGCTGCGTGGCGCCAGGTCCTGTGTGAAGGACACTGCGGCGAGACCCGTCTTCTAATGACTCCTACATCTGTTAAATTATTCTGCTGGCTCTGCCGGGGGCCGGAGTTCAGGCTCAACCCCCCAACGTGAGGGCTCCAGCCTTGCCAGGCCTCGTCCTCCAACCCCGGTCTTCTGCAGGAGGCCACAGCTGCACCACAGTCACACTCACAGTCCCAACCCTCCAACCCTCCAACCCTCCATCCTCCACCAGGTATAGGACCAGGATCCAGACTCAGGCCGTCCTCAAGCAGATGGCTGATTAATGAGAGACGGACGAGCACGAGCGGAGAAAGATTCATGACCTGTGGAGACGGCTGCCTCCTCCTCATTCTTCTTCCTCTTCTGCTTTTATTCCTCTGCATCACTTACCTCTGACTTCCTCCTCTCCCTCTCGCTCTCGCTCTCCCTTTTCCTTTTTTTTTTTTTAGATTTACAATTTCAACAAGCCATAAAGTCTCCTGAAAAATTCAAAACTCTTCTTGTTCTCAGCTTTCCAACACTTTTCTCTCTGTTTAACAGCAGGAGGAGAGAAGGGGGGGGGGGGACAGGTGAGCCCATGGGCCTTTAAATTGTGAGGTGTGAATCAGGGTGTTACATGTGAAGAGACAGAGGCAGGCAGCCGCGGCCAGACTAATTGTTTCCGGCGTAGAAAGAGAGAGAGAGATAGAGTGCGTCCTGCTGACTTGAGCTGCTGCTTCTCTCCGGGGAGGAGGGAGAAGTGTCGGCTGAGATGTTAAGAGTTCATCTCCCCCGCCACCTGTACAGTAATTGTCCTCTATTCTGCGAGTCACTTGGATTACATGCAAATGAGGAGCTGAAAATTGGGCTGCCTAAAAGTCAAGAGCAGGAAACATCAAAGTTTTTGGGCAAAGGTGTGCGGCTCCATTTCCATAATAAAAGCTGCAGCAGGAAAAGTGAAAGTGAAATGAGCCTTTTTGGTGGGTTTAAAAAAATATTTTTTTAAAAATAGTGGAAGTTTGAGAGTTAATTAAGGAAAACATTTCACCAAAGCGTGTTGTGTGTATTTACCTGGTAGTGCATGAGAGTGTTGAGTCTCTTCCAGTCGTTCTCTATCTTGGTGGTGATGTCTTCATCCTGCAGCACCACGCGAGCCATTCGCCCCTGGCGCCACTCTGAGGATACACAAACACACACACACACAAACTGTCAGATGCAACCGCACATGCAAATGACACATCAAAGGCTGCGGTTTGTGAGGTGATGATATGTATTTCACATCTAAACATGAAAACCGTCATGTGTTTAAGATGGACCGCGTGTGTGCTCTGAATTAAAGGAGACATATTATGCCCTCTTTCCATGAATTAAAATAGTTCCCTGGTGTCTTAAAGACATATCTGTCTGTATGTATATATATATATATGTATATATCTATCTGCTTGCCCCGCCCCTTCTACCGGTCCCAGGTAGGGGTGGTATTATGCAAATTTGAAACCTAGTTACATCATTAGAAGACAACTGAGGGAACAGCTCATAAAACCACATGGATTTCAACCTAGGGAGCCAATATTACAGATTTTTCTTAGGCAATTCTCACATTTTGGAGGCCGGAAGGCAAGACAAACACCCAAATATATGTTAAAAAGCCTTCAAAAAGTGATATTTCCATAATATATCCCCTTTAAGATGTAAGTAAAGTGTAATATTGTGGTGAGATGACGCACAGCTGTTACATCCAGCTCTAGATCTGCACCTAGACTTCACAGGTTATTGGAAAAGTTGGATGTCAACCCCCAGTAGCATTTTATTAAAGTGCCGACAAAATGCCACAAGAATAAAATGAGACAAAACACAGATTGAGGAATCGAAGCACCAAAGTGTTTCTTCTGTTTCTTCTGTTTCCTCAGTGTAAACTCCATCTCCTCGTCTTTTGTTCCTGTTATTTACCTTCGCTGATTGAAATGCTTTCACAATCAGTTACCTTTGCATGAACCGCGCTAAGATAAGCGTAACGCAAAACAAAACCATTAAAGCGCTTTTCTTTCAAACCTCATTTTTTCCCTTTCAGTCGCTGGGACGTCGCCCTACGCAACTCAGCTCCCATAGAGAGCTCTCCACACACATTACCCAAATGAGTAGATATCAACAGCCGACTCTCTTGTGCGTGTGCTCCTCTAAAACCGACTTGGGATTGACACGCATCTTAATTAAACATTACACATGAACAATTCCAAGATATACGCAGGCAGGGCTGCAGGCTTTAATTGGTACTTGTGTCGTGGAGACGGCGCCGGCATTAGCATACGCAGCAGTTGGGCCCGTCAGGGTCAGAAAAAGACAAGAAAAAGCACAAAAAAAAAGCAGACGAGACAGGATGGAAAAGCGATCTGTGGAGAAATCACCTCCTTTCAAATGGAGAAAAGAAAAGAAAAGAAAAGAGGGGAAACAGGTGGAGGCTATAAGCGGGGCTGACTGAGGGCAGCGGCTGGCGGCTTGTTGCGGGGTAATGAAATGATAATAAGGGCTCTGATGGGAAAGTGGACAGCCATTGTGACTCTCATGCTGGGAGTGATCATTGATTTTCTTCTCTGTTGACTGGGTTTTATTACTTCGTGCCTTTGCCAGGTGACCACATGATATCTGAGCCTGGCACAACATCCTCCGACCGTCTAACCTACACTCAGCTCTGCGGAAAAACACAACCAAAAAATAATAACAATAATATAAAAAAAAAACCCACACACGGACACATTCAGACACAGATGCACTCTCTCAATTATCTTGAAGGAGAAGCAGAGGGAGGATGGAGGATGGACAGAGAGTCATATTGTAGAGTGACGGATGATGGGCTGATATGCAGGAAGCAGAGGAGGAAGAGGGAGTGGGAGTGGGAGTGGGGGGGGCTTTTGTTCTCCTCACTCATATGAAGTGAAAGGGAAGTGAGAGGGACAGGGCGCCGGGAGGTAAGGTACGGTACATGCGAGGATGGAAGTGGCAGACTGCGTGGGAGTGGAGTCTGGCGAGCTCCGTCTGTCAGCTCTTACCTGGGTCAGCCAGCCAGCTCGCCACGTCACAGACGCAACAACACACACACACACAGACACACACACACTGTCTCAATCTACTCTTGTCTGTCTTTACTGGCACTACAATGCCGGGAGAAGCAGCCAGACGGCGGGTGCAGCACAACGCCGTCAGTCAGTCAGTCAGGCGGTGGGTTTGATAGAAGGCCTGGCAGCGGAGCGGCGAGGCTGGCTGTCTGGCTGTGCTGCTGGAACACAGTTTTTATCACACTAATGCGCTGATAATCTGTACACATGGCGAGGTTTTCTCTCACTGATACATTAATCTGTGAGTATGAAGGACCCTCCACCTGCCAACTGCATCTGTGAGTGTCTGGACTGCATGCATGTGTGTGTGTGTGTGTGTGTGGGCGTGTCCACGATGACGTACCGAGGTCCATGTCGACGGCGCGTGGCCGCTGCGAATAGGGCATGTTCTTGTAAACGGCATCCAGTATCTTCTCCTTCACTTGTGTGATGGTGTCGCAGTTCAGCACCTTCACCGGGATCTCAGGACTGTTCTCGTTGTCTGGGTTCACACAGTTCAGGATCTGGATTGTGCAAAGAAAAAAAGGGGGAAGAACAAGAGAGAGAAAAAATCACAGAGGGGAATAAAGAAAGAAGCAGAGGAGCTGGAGGTGTCCTGTTACTGCTCAGACTTGGGTACAGCTTGAAGCTTCACCCTCATTAGAGTCTCCTTGGAGCATGGCAGGAGCTTTGAGAAACCATTTCCGCTTTCGCTGGCATCCCAAAATCTAATTTCACACCTTCGGCGGGACACCAATTTCCAGCTCTGCCGGGGTATTAGCACGTAATGAGCCAAATTCCCAGTCAGAGCAATCAGAGCATTGTCATGTCACATGCTGGCTGTGTGAGTGGATTTTTCCTCTCTGTGCATGTATGTGTGTGTGTGTGTGTGGAGGGTGTGTCTGTTTGATGTGTCCCAATTTCCAGAGCCACCAACCCTGATGATGGACCAACACTGGGGCCTGTGGGGACATTAGTTAATTTCCTTCCCGTGCAGGAAGGAGGAAGCCAGGCGCAGCAGACACAGCTCCGTCTCCTTAAAATAATGGTTCATGTTGAAAAAACTAACGACACAATGAGCAGAAATATTACTACATGTGTCATTTTAACTGAACTCAATGAAGATATTCACACGTCCAATTATCTGACATGCAGGTGCTTTGGACAGAGGGTTATCCTGCACACTGCTCCTGTTTAGTATCACAGTTCATGTCATTCTTACTGTACAACCTCCAACGTAAATATATAATGCTCCATCCGTACACTGTCATGTTAAATTAGGAGACGGGTTTTGTGTTTAAATGGAGGAGAAAAAATTTAAATACAAACATCAGCTATGCAGCTTTCACAGTATGTCATCATATTAACTTATTGGTTTTTTATGTGTCGCCATTAAATTATCTATAAAGTCCCTAAATTATTTAGAGCGTGATGATGCAGCTGATGATGGGATCTCATCCGTTCTTTTGAGGGGACGGTGTTTGCAAATTAAATATCCAGTTTACTGCTCCATCCATGTCACCTCTATTATTATCTCATAGCGTGGTGAATGTGCAGGTCAGAACTTGTCCACCAGAGCGTTTTGGAGTTGTTGGATTGTGCATTTGATGAGTTTGATGAGGGAAACCAAGAAATCCCATTAGCCTCCGTAGCGTAGCTCTGAGCAGCTTGCGGCTCTGCTCTACCGTTCTAAAAATAGCTTGCACCGACAATTAAAGGTAACGAACCTACTGCTAAAACTATAGAGATTATGGCAATGGGCCAATTTGCCAAAATGTTGAACTATCCCTTTAACATCACTAAAACAAGATAAGATAAGATATGGTATGATATTCCTTTATTAGTCCCACCATGGTAAAACATTTCCCAGTGTTGCAGCAGCAGACATTGATTAAAAGAATAAAGAGCATGAATAAATAAATACAAAGCAATGAAACACAATATCTGTCTAGTATGATTGGTGCACTGCTACTGGGAAATCATACTAGTTCATTTATGTTCACTTACTCCCTTTTTTAATAAATGAGATGTTTTTCCAATATAGGATAGTCTAGATGTGTGGAGCATCATCTATTTAAGATCATAGCTGTTGGACTGGTGAGAATCTAGAGGCTCTGAAACATGAGGGTGATCAATAAATTGTGTTGCACCATTTTAACTAAAAACCAAGTCATATCTGAGTCGACAGCTCCCTGTGTCGTGCACCATGTGTGTGTCCACCTGTGTGTTTGTTGTGTGTACATTGTGTGTCTCCTAGTGTGCTTGGTGGAGTGTGACGTACCAGGGTTTTGTACTCAATCTGCTGGCGGATGAGCTTGTCTTCACTCAGGGAGTAGCGGGCCTCTCCAGTGATGGCATCGATGGGCCCCTTCTCCATCTGCTGCTTGATGGCGCAGTACAGCATGAAGAGAGGCTCCCCAGCACACTCCTGCACACACACACACAAGATATTCACAGGAGAGAACATCAAAACTGAGAAACACCTTTACACTCACATACTCCACATATCTAATAACGTGTAATAACACTTACAGTTTCTGCGACAGGAAACTGTTGCAGAAACTTGTTAAGTGTAATGCATTGTTAGATGTAATGCATTATGCACCTGTGTTTACAATACGAGCACTTTACGTGAAGTCAGACGTATTGAAATTATTCTGAATGCTCTGAACATTACTGTGCTCATGTAGATTTTCTAAATGTGAGTTTCGTGTATTTAATGTACCTCCACAAGGAAACTGTAGCGGAAACTTGTCGGATTGAACGCATCATGCAGTGTGGACCTCCTGTTTTTTAGGGTTAGTTTTTTTTCTTTAAAGGTACATTGTGTAGGAATTACTCCCATCTAGCGTTGCGGTTGTATATCGCAAAGCAACTCAATCGTATTTTTCATGCTGCATTCACGTGAAATTGGGCAGACGGAAGACGGACGACGGCTGTAACAGCAAAAACAAGCCTCTATGTAAACAAGTGGTCCGTCAGCACGAGGCAAATCAATACACGTGAATGACATCTGGTTTGTTACCGACGGCCGTCTTCCCGGCTGCACGTGAATGCAGCATCAATGTAACGCTCCATTCCTCCTCACTGCGTTACCGCGGTGACTTTTCACAGACGCCACCTCGACCTGAGCCGACAGCTCCGGTGTCTCCGGTGAGTTTCCGTGGTTTCCTACCGTCACGCTGCCACTCAACATAAAAACATGGCGACACCACATGGCAGCCAGCACCGAGCTTACCCGCTCCATGTAGATATGAATGATATGAACGGCAAATTCAGAGCTTACCGGAACACTTCACTTTGTTAATGAAAAACATACTTTTGAACGAATTAATCGATTTTTGTGAATAGATAACAGGAGAAGTTACACAATGTCCCTTAAAAAAAAAAAAAAAGCCATCTTTTTATTTCTTTGAATAATCAATGTCACTGCACGCTGTCCTGCTATAAACTAAAACCAAACTACTAACTTTTAATTTAGAAAGATATGTAAGATACACATAGCTTGTGTAAGTGTTGCTTGTTGCACTCACCTTGAGGAATTTGTGAAGGAGGAACGCGAACCAGTTTGTGAGCATCTTCTCCGCAACTGACTCCGTTCTGAAATTACATGGGGAAAAAAAACACAAGAGAAACAGAATTCACTCATTTCTTTTTCTTTTTTTCTTGATATAGCAGTAAAAAAAAAAAAACCCAAAAAACCAACAACTTTCAGATAGTGGAGATGCTCCATAATTCATGAGGTTACGAGCACGACTTCAGGGAGGTTATCTCTGCGTCCTGGGTGGGTGCATCTTTGCCGCTGGTTTTTTTTTTTTGCTTGTGTACCGCCTGCAACACTTTGTGTGTCACAGTGAGCGAGCAGAGCAGAGAGAGGGCATCTGTGTGTTGAGTGTGTGTGTGACTCGAGAATGCATGGATGTGTGTGTGCATGTGTGTGTGCACGTGTGTGTGTGTATTCACGTGTGGTTGAACACAGCAGGGCATCAGCAGCTGTGACAAGCCTCAGCTGTTGAGAGAGACGAGTGCTGTCACAGCCTGGTAATGTCTGATCACAGCCAAAACCATCTCTTCTCCTCTCATTTCCTGTCGTCTAAGACCCCCCCACCCCCACCCCATCATACCCTACCACACACACACACACACACACACACACACACACACACACACACACACACACACAGACACAAGCACACACACACCAACACACACCCACCATCTCCACCTCCCTAGTCAATCACATGTGGAGGTACATCACACTGCTGGGCTTGATTGGGCATGAAAACACACACGAGTGTGCAATGACCTCTTCACTATTTCTACCACAGAGCGCAGAAGAGGGTTGTGTGTATGTGTGTGTGTACATATATACTGTATGTGTGTGTGTGTGTACACCTCTTTTATGATCTCTACTCATATCGCCCTCTGAATGGCAGACTAACATCCCCCCATCTGCCTCATTAGCACCATCATGGAACAGTAGAGAAACAGAAGTTTGACTTAAAAAAATAAAAAAATAAAAAAAAGAGAAGAGAGAAGAGAAAAGAAAAGAATACCAAACAGCCAGGTGGGAATAGTTAACAAGCATGAAACACAGATGAAAGGGTTAGTTCTGCGCAACTCATGTGGACGAGCACCTGAGGTGAATAGCAACAAGCTCCCTCGACTTGTAAAAACGCTGCTGCCCTGCTCTTTCACCTCCTCCGTTTGACTGCTGCACAAACACACACACACACACCGGCCTGTGTGTGTGTGTGTGTACCGACTGAGTTAAAGGGATAGTTCAACATTTTGGCAAATTGGCCCATTGCCATAATCGCTATAGTCATAGCAGTAGGTCCGTTACCTTTAATTGTCGGTGCAAGCTGTTTTTAGAACGGCGGAGCAGAGCCGCGAGCTGCTCAGAGCTACGCTACGGAGGCTAATGGGATTTCTTGGTTTCCCTCATCAAACTCATCAAATACACAATCCAACAACTCCAAAATGCTCTTGTGGACAAGTTGTGACCTGCACATTCACCACGCTATGAGATAATAACGGAACGGTTTTGCATGAATTTACCTCCGTCACAACAAACGTTCTGCTATTATCTCATAGCGTGGTGAATGTGCAGGTCACAACTTGTTCACCAGAGCGTTTTGGAGTTGTTGGATTGTGTATTTGATGAGGGAAACCAATAAATCCCATTAGCCTCCATAGCGTAGCTCTGAGCAGCTCGCGGCTCTGCTCCGCCGTTCTAAAAATAGCTTGCACCGACAAATAAAGGTAACAAACCTACTGCTATGATTATAGCAATTATGGCATTGGGCCAATTTGCCAAAATGTTGAACTATCCCTTTAAAAAAAGAAGAAGAAAAAAAGTGATTTGAAAAAGCAGCAGTACCAAGCTGCTTTGGATTGGAAATGGATTTTTCCTCCTAGCAGCCAAGCTTTTGGTCCCCACCATTATCACTGTCATTACTCCCGCTAGCTCCACCACAGCTCCACAACACTCGCTAATCACAAGTTAACATGCCACGGTGAAGTGCCCCACACAGACTGAGCTGCTGTTTGCAAGAGTGTGACAGCTTGTGATTGTCACCTGGCTGCAAAATGATCACTCCCCCATCAGCTTGTACATGAGCGCTGCCAAATCAAACAGCAATGTATTATTGGTGGTGGTGGTGGTGGCAGGGAGGCAAAAAAAAAAAAAAAAAAAAATGACCCTCTTAATGTAGCAGGAAATTACTGTGATTACTCTGGTGGATATGATGGAGCGGCCTTACAACACTGTGTGCCGAACCAGGGATTAGCAAGAATTGAAGCAGCCAGGTATTAAAGACAAGCTGGAAGGCTTTCGTCTCCTCAGAGCTAAATAGTGCTGGGGATGATTATACCTATTCAGGCTCTGAATGGACCTAAAGGGAGATTATGACTATTATGGAGATAATTGCGTTAAGTCGTGTTTGAGGGCTATAAGCAAGAGTGTGTGCGACTGAAGCAAGCAGCAGCAGCAGCAGCAGCGGCAGCAGCGGCAAGTCCCAGATGAATTGTATGAGCCAGGGGTGGTTAGAACGTTTTAGTCACTGAGACCGGGGGAAGAAGTGTCAGTCACTCTTTGTGTCTCATTAAATTGAGATCTATCTATAAGAGTGAGAGACTCTGTTTCGCATGCAGAATAATAGAGGACGACGTGTTCAGCTGCAGGACGGACGACGGTCGTGGCGGAGGTTAGATTTTGTTTTTTTGTGAATGATGATCTGCAGAACGACTCCTCCGAGAGCGACGCTTCATGGCTGCCGGTCGGCTTTATTGGCAGCTCACCGAGAGGAGAGAGAGAGAGAGCCGGGTGACAGCCATGTGCCAGCATGGGGAGGAGGAGGAGGAGGAGGAGGAGGAGGAGGAGGAGGAGGAGGAGGAGGGGAAGATGTAGATTAGTTCACCCAGTTTCCGCGACAGGATGAGGGAAAGTAAACATCAGTGGAAACGGAGGAAAGCTCCTGTTGTGTGCAGATACATGCAGAAGCTCTGTGCCTCTCTCCTCTGTGTCATCCCGACATACAGTACACAAACACACAGGCCTCTGTATACAACGTACGTACGTAAATAAAAAGGAAGAAACACGAACAGCGCTCACATTCAAGTCTTCATTCAAACATTCATAATAAGGAGCGGGTTTGAGCGCCGGCGGCTCGACTTTCACGCTGGATAAACCTAAATATATTGTGTTTTCTTTATGGACAAAACCCCCCAAATCCCTCTGTAATTGCCCCCTCCCTCCCTCCTTCCCTCCCACCTCTCCCCCCTTCTCTCTTTACCATGCGCCCCTCCCAACTAGTGAGAGACTTGAGTGTGTTAGAAGTTAATGGAACCTATTAAGCATTTTAATAAGCTCAGCAAGTCCCGAAGAAGGAAGTCAAATAATGCCTTTTGTGCGGGGGCTGTGCTGCTGACTCCCCCCCTCCCTTAATATCCTTCCTTTTGAATGGCGGAGGGGGCGAGGGGTGGGGTGGGGGGGTTAAGACGCACTTTGTTCTCCTTCTTCTCCTTTCCTTTTTGTCCTCCTCCTCCTCCTCCTCCTCCTCATCTGCCTCCACTTCCTTCTCTCTATTAATTGAGTTTCATTAATGAACATCAGGATTTCATTATCCCACATAGTGTTTAAGAAGGGAGCCTTGTACCCCCCCAACACACACACAAACCACCCCCACCCCTCCCATTTCTAGTCTCCTAATGGCAGCCGGGGTGGAGGGGAGGCTATATTAGCAGGCGGTGGAATGTCTTTCAATGAAACTAATGCCAAACACAATACTGGCTCTCTTAATAACGCTGTACTCCATTGCTCTGCATGGGCGGAAATCTCATTACAAAAACGCTGAGGAGAAAAATAATACAAGATTGAAAAGTCTCAAGGTGATAGAAGCAATGTTCTGTGATTCCATTAAAAGAACATTATAAAGAGAGAAACGCAGTGAAGGGAGTTGCTGTGTGCAAAACTTAAGAGGATGATGGAGAGAGAACGGAGAATAGAGCTTAATGACAAAAAAAAGAAAGAAAATAGATGATGTGGTTAACTGTTCCGGGATGTTCTGGTGGGCGGGGGTCATCAAACACTATAAGAGTTTCTATAATAATGGACGGATAGAAAGAGGACGATGCTGCGAAGTGACCACAGATGTGATGAGATGAGGTCAGAGCAGCAGCAGAAGAAGAAGAAAAAGAAGAAATATTTCACTAATGGTGAGAAATACAATACAAACAACAAGAGGTGCAGCATTGCTTCCACTTAGCACACCACGGAGTGAGGGAATCAGACGCTTACATATCTCTTTCAAAGAGCTTTTAGGAGAGCGTAAGTGTCTGCGAGCTAAAAAATCTTTCTCTTATCAAGACAAAGAAAGTGTGAAGCTTCTGAAAAGCTGTAAATACCGAGGAGAGCGGAGCGTCTTTGAACGAGGCACCTCCGAGGAGCACGAGTGCGCACCCTTCAAAAAACCTCGATTCTAGGACTTTAACTGACTGGGGATATTATTATTATCATTATTACATCTCTGCTGCATGAAGGCAGAAACACTGCTATGATTTGTTTTCACTGGTTTGATGGATGGGGGAATGGGATCCAGCACTTAGCTGAGCCTGATCCACAGAGCGACGACGGCGCAACATGATGCAAAACCAGGGGCGTGTCTAGAGGTGGGCTGGGGTGGGCAATAATAATTTTGTTATCAAAACATGCTCTGCTTTCCTGTCGGCCATTTTGAAGGTGTGGCTGTGCTCCTCCTTTACATTAGCGCCAAACCACAGCGGTTCTTCACACATGTGGTAGAGACACGGTTTAGTGAATCACAAGATCCTCAGCCATCCAAATCAAACTGTTTATACCTTTGATTCTTGTTTGCTCTTTTCCCTAGTTATAAGTCGTATTTGTACTCTTGTATGGTTTCACAGTCGAGTTTGCATGTTTTGCGAGTTGCATGTTTCATGTTGGTCGTTTTTTTCTCAGTGGAGCTCCCTCTACAGTTTCAGAGTAAATATTTTCACTGTCGTAACAACTCGCATGTGCATTTGTTTGCATGCCGTTTTCAATCCGTGGAGAAATGTCCTCCAAGGTGGGGAATGTTACTATATATCAATTATGGATAATAGGGTGTGTTTGTGTCGTAGTGCTGTAAAACACTCCATGTTTCTTGCAAGAAGAGATCTGGGACACGCCAAAGGACGCTAGGTCATTCAAGTCATTCAACCATCACAATTACTCCAAAGCAGTTTAATTAAGGTACACATCTTGCATAGTTCCTCTTTAAAGCCTGCTACCTCCCAACATGTTTGCTGCTGCCCACCCAAATTATCCAAATGCCCACCCACAGATGACATCCTAGTCACGCCCCTGTGCAAAACTGCCCCCTGGCATTCAAACACAAGCAGCCCATAATGCTGCAGTAACCATTCGTAACCCATTACGTAGGTAACCAGTTTGTCAAATAAATGATGCTGATTTGTTTTCCCATCTTGCATCCGTGTCTTCTTCCTGTGATTCACCACTTCAGCCCATTCAGCTCGTTTCAGGGGAGAGGGAGCAGAAATGTCACGGTACATCCCTGTTGCATATTTATGAACTAACTGTAAGCACATTAGGCGCTATACGAATCAAATCCAGTGTCAGCAAATGCACCCATCAGATCTCTGCATGACGACGAGTGAGGAGGAGGAAGGTTGTTCAGTCCTGCAGAACCAGAACCTGGCTCATCCTTATCAAACATCTAAAAATGACTGCAACTATGTCTATATTTAGGACTTTTTATCGAGCAAAGAGTTTGGTGACAGTGGACTGATACAAGTTAATCTAATATTATCACTCCGCGGTAAGGTAGAGATAGCACATCAGCAATTAAACACTCAAATATGAAAAAAAAAATACTATCAGGAGATAATCTGCCTTAAGAGAGAGAGTGTGTATGTGTGAGAGGAATACAGAAGAGAAAAGGTATGACGGGGGCATACAGAGATGCGAGAGGCATCAGAGGGAGTTAACATGCAGCATCTTTAACGTGCTGCCCACGTACTGTAAGTTGAACAAGCGTTCAGAGGCTGCGTTTAATCTGCCGAATTAAAATGTTTATTAGTATCTGCAACTCTGCTTCTTCTGAATCCTCTCTCTCCCTCTTTCTCTCTCTTCCTCCCTCCTGTTCCTCCCCCCCTCTGTGCTGTGGTTAGTGATGGCATGCTCCTCCATCTCCTCGCTGCAGGAACAGGGCTCAATAATTAAGGACGCTTTAGCTTCTCTGGAGCAGCCACAATGTGCTGCTGTTATGTCAGAACCTCCCTGTTCGCCACGGGCATGCACACAGTGTACCTACTACCTACTACACCTACACACTGTCTTACACTGCACACCAGACACTAGTAGATACAGTACAGACTGAAGAGAAACCCTCCTCTTGGTAAACAAAGACAATTACTCTGTTGTCTGGAGTCAGTCCTGGTGTTAATAGAGCTGTCAATCAGTTAGAGACGGACAGACGCTTCTAATCTTGTTTGTAATCCTTTGTTTACATTTGGATAACAGCATCAGCCTGCTATTATTCTGGCCTTCCTTCCATCAAGTCTCATAAAAAAGACTAAAACTGACATTGTATTAAAGGGATAGTTCAACATTTTGGCAAATTGACCCAAATTGAGCCATAATCCCTACAATCCCTGTCTAGTTTTAGGAGTAGGTTTGTTACCTTTAATTGTCGGTGCAAGCTGTTTTTAGAAGGGCAGAGCAGAGCTGCCTGGAGTTGTTGGATTGTGTATTTGATGAGTTTGATGAGGGAAACCAAGAAATCCCATTAGCCTCCGTAGCGTAGCTCTGAGCAGCTCACGGCTCTGCTCCGCTGTTCTAAAAATAGCTTGCACCGACAAATAAAGGTAACGAACCTACTGCTATGACTATAGCATAAGGTTCTCATACTTTCCAATCACTGACCCCAAACTTTAAAAAAACACACAAATGAGCCACAGGCAGGACTGCATCATGAGCTCCTCCATCATAAGGAACATGGACACAGTGGTTTACTTAAGAGTTGACCCCCCCCTCGATGCTCCGTCATGCTGCAGGAAACACTCAAAAAATGTATTCCTGTTGGAGGACGACTTTGCTAAAAACCACAGCACCCATGGGTTTTGAGGAGATAAAATGAAAGTTTGTGAGTTGTGGAAAGTGCTGGGAGACGGACTAATGCTTTGTTGGTTTTCACCATTTCCATGGATTTTGCTGACAGTGACAGACGTACAGACCCGATCCTTTACTAAACAGCCATTTGGTTCGGTTGTACACATGAAACTTTGATTACCGCTGCAGGTCACCGAGGGACTGTGAGGACAACATGGTTAAAACACTGTGACAGATGGAGCTATTTTTGTATCTTTGTCTGTTGCGCTTGTTGCAAATTATGGTTTTCTCTTTAAAAGGTCGAGCGTGCCGGCTGTGTGGACATGCTCCCCTCTCTGGAGGGAGGCATTCAATGACAGCGGGACGGTGAGAGAAGCAAAGCTCTTTACTCTCGCTCAGGCTTGTCTCGAGGATGCACTTTCAACTCGCTGTAATATAAATGAAGTCAGGAAGTGTGGTGGGCGACCTGGAGCTCCTTCCTATGTGTCGGCTCGATCCTATAGCCGTGTTAACTTTGCCCAGGGACTGTAAGCTCACTCATGATTCATTCAGAAGTACTTTCCGAGTGATATCTGCCTCCACTGATCTCCTGACGAGCACAGTGGACTCCGACGCATCGCTTCAGTTCGTTAGAGTAATATTTCAATCACAGGCTGAGCCCAGACGGATAAAAAAAAACAAAAAAAAAACAAGAAACACAAGGATCTGCTTACATGCTGTCTGTAAGAAGCGTTCATTAATACCAGAAAACAGAGGGGGGTCTCAGCCAGCAGAATAGCAAGCATTTCACTATCCTATTATATGAGATAATAGAGTGAGAAGAGCCAATAGAAAAGACAAGTGAATGTGAAAATGGCAACAAAGCAGAGCCCAGCAGCCTCACTCACTACGCCCTGCACAAACATCATCACAGACGTGTGTGTGTGTGAGAGTGAGTATGAGTCAGCTGGCTGGCTTGACTGCCGGCTTTTCACTAAATAGGCGATGAGGAAGACAACAACGGCAAAGAGCCATGTCAAATCGTTAATCCCTTAAATTCTTGGAGTGAAATATAAAAACTATGGGACATCCAGCCCTGCAGGCTGCAGCGGCAGGACCCCGGGATTACGTACCACTGCGCTCCTAATAGGAGGAGGATAATGGAAACTTGGAGGTGACGTGAGGCCCCCGCTGTCGTACAAAATAACAGCTTAATCTGGGTCCGTGTGGCTTCCCTCCCGTCTTTTCAACCTCTTGCTCTGTTTGCTTCTGCGCCGCCGTGCCGTCGTCTTTTCTGTCTGGCAGTTATTTACCCTGACTATTAATGTGGGTTTTTCAAATACAGACACTGAGGGAACATTAACATCAGAATGAAGGTGGTGTTTGAAAGTGGAGCAGCTGCCTGCTCTCACTGTCTCTGCTTATTAGTCGTGTAAACATAATCAAAATCCTGCACAGAGCACAGTCAGCTTCTCACAGAGCCCCGTTCACAGAGCTTTGTGCATTCTCTACCTTTTTTTTTTATTGTCAGTCCTTCACACTGTTTCTATACATTCGCAGCCACCGAAGCAGCTGAGGACACTTGGGCAAGGACTTAGCAGGTGTTTAAAGTTTTAGCACATAATCCCAACTCCCCCGGAAAACAATGTACACTGGAGACACAGCAAGGAAGAGGAGGGGGAGGAGGAGGAGAGAGAGAGAGAGAGAAAAGTTAAGTTGAACCGCTGCTGAATGTTTTATAAGGTGCCTGAGCCTGGAGGATAAGTGAGACTGACATTGGCAATGAGAGAGAGAAGCAGAGCGGGAGAGAGACGGAGCGCGGGAGAGAAGCAGGAATTATGCAGAGAATTCAGATGTTTGCCGCTGACATGACGAACACGCCGCGTTTATCTCAGCATACTGTACATGTTGCTGTCGCACTCGTATACTCGGTGAAGCGACTACATCGGAGGAGCAAGTAGAGGGTAGGGGTGGTGAGAGATCTGAATGCATCCACCCACCAGGAAAAAAATATAAGGGGAGGAAGAAGAACATACAGCTCTTAATCAATCCTCATCCATCTGTCTATATGTATCAACATCCTCCTACAGCTCTGGAAGCAGGACTGTTTGTTCTAATATACGTTTTGACTGAACTTAATCAAATCAAACATCTGGGACGGTTCTGTAAAGCATCACTGAGGATGAAGGCGTTTTCTGTTCAGGAACATAAACAATATACTAAGGGCGAATTCCAATTCCTATCTTAACCCTCAAACTCAACCCTTAATCTTACTAGCCCTCAAAACCAAGTGTTAAGGGCTATAGAAATGGGACACCCCTTAAATGCAGATACGTCTTCAGACTGTGGGCGGTTTCGCATTAGTTTATTTATTGTTTTATATTTGCACTGTTAACCCTGCCAGTTTAATCATAAGCCACAAACGCAGCTATAATCGACAGGTCCATCAGGTCCATGTTTTTGAAATTGTTTTGGACTATCTGTCAGTTATTACTTTTTTTTGTAGCCTATAAGTTAGTTGAGATAGTTATAAGTTGATATTCAAACAAATTATCTTATAAATACCACAACCACGGACATATTCATCTGAAAGTCACCGCATACCACGGCTTATTGAAAGGTAAACACCAGCAGTATCGTTAGATAACTCTGCGGCTACAGGAGATGACATTAGCCTGGTCATCTTATAACATTATCGGCGCAAACATTTAACGTAGGCTGTTTCTTGATAAAACAACTTAACAACTACATAACAGAGAATAATGACAATTTTGTAACTAAACAACAGCAAAATGGCTTGTCCGCACCGGCTGGCTATATATATAAGATCGTAAAACAAAAAATAGGCTAAATGTTATGCAACAATAAGGTAAATAATCCATAAAATGGGCCTAAACTAAGATCATACAATTTTTTAGTTTTGTAATATTTATATCTCTATTAGCAAATAAAATACTGCATTCTGAGTAGCCCTTGCTCCCAATGGTGGTGTCGGAGAATCTCAATATTGAGGCACATTTTTGAGATTGGACGTTAAGATAGGAATTGGAATTCACCCTAAGCCTTTAATGGATGATATTCACCTTAAATCGAACGTATATCATATAATAAATAGATCGGTACGAGCTACAGGTCATGATCACGGTGCTTCTGTTACCTGCGCAGCAGCAGCTTCGGGTGGTTCTTGCTCTCCAGGTTGCGGTCGATGAGGTCCGACAGCAGGTGCTTGAGGACGTCGGTGGCGTACTCCAGACGCCCCTGCAGCGCCGTCATGATGAGCGAGGCCACGTTGCCGCGGTCCCTCATGGAGAAGGAGCGCTGCATCTCCAGCGTCCGGATGAAGGTGAGCAGGAACACCTTGTTGTTGATGAGCTGGCCGAACAGCTTCAAGGCCTTCTCCACGTTCTGCTGGCCATTACCCGACACCTGGGTGGAGGAGGGAGGAGGAGGAGGAGGAGGTGTGTTGCTAATAGTCTCTAATAATTAGAGTAGTAATGAGCTGAGTTGTGTTTCCTTCCTGACCTTGTCTCACACAAAATAAAGATTTTTCCAAAGGCCCCTCACTCATGTTTCACTTGAGGCAGACACAAGTTCCCACTCATGGTGAGTAACTGAGAAGATCTTAATCAATTATTGACCCAGGTCTGTTAAAAAGCATCGTACCCTGAGTTAGCTGCCATTTCACTTTCAAGTCAAAATGTCAAACAACTTGCCAGTGTAAGACAATCCTGACGAGACAAAACTCCCCGTCTTACTCTATTCTGAATGCCATTTTTCAAAAGTTTAGGTCTAGGGTCAGAGACATGTGCAGACTATAGAGGCCCCAGTGGTGAATTTATCAAATTCAAGATACTTGATATAAAGATGACACATTGCGAGCAGTGTCCATGGTTTGAAATGAGATCCACTCCAGCTGTGGGGGCCACATCCTTCAGAGGATGCAGTCCACAAAGGTGTGGCCCTTCTTTTGTGATCTGCATGTTGGATACCTCATCTTCCAGTAAAAGAAGGACACTTAAAGGGATAGTTCAACATTTTGGCAAATTGTTGTTGAGTGTTATTGAGTTGTTTTTGAGGCAAATGCAGAGACTGCTTGCTGAAAAACTGCCCCCGACAGGAACGCGCATCAGCTGTTGTGCATGTATTTACCTCTAAAACAACTCTTTCTCGTAACGTTCTCTTATTATCTCATAGCGTGGTGAATGTGCAGGTCACAACTTGTCCACCAGAGCGTTTTGGAGTTGTTGGATTGTGTATTTGGTGACTTTGATGAGGGAAACCAAGAAACCCCATTAGCCTCCGTAGCGTAGCTCTGAGCAGCTCGCGGCTCTGCTCCGCTGTTCTAAAAATAGCTTGCACCGACAATTAAAGGTAATGAACCTTGCCAAAATGTTGAACTATCCCTTTAAGGATGCAACCAGTCTTCAAATTCCTCCTCTGAAGGACACAGCCCACAAACTGGGATTAAACTTTCCTGTCTCCTCAGTGAGCGTAGTCGTGATTGCTGTTCATGTCAAAACATAATGAAGCTACAGCTCTAGATATAGCCCGACTTTTCTACTTGTTATTATCTGATCAAGCCAGAAAAAGATAATATCAGTAAAATAAAAAAAACTGTTCAATAAAAATAGTATCAATAATTCATGGTTTGACGTTGCGGTCCTTCCATTATTTATAAATGATTGGTCATAATGCAGCAGAGATGAAAATCAGCATCTCAAGATCTCATGAGAGTTTGTTATTGAAATAGAGAAAGGGAGTTGGAAACATTTAGTTCATCACAATGTTTGGAGGATCTGTGGCTTGTGAATAAAGGGGCCAATTTTATTTCATAAACTCTGTGGTGAAAGAGTTGGTCATAATCTGTCTTCTCCCATCGGAGGGACTCATCTCTGTCTGGTCTTCCCATCCCATCTACAAATAGAAAGCTGCACCTCTATCACGTTGAATGTCTTTATCTCTGATAGTGGACGCCAATGAACTCATTTCCCAGCACCATGAAGAGGAACAAGAAAAAAGAAAAAAAGATTGTGAACAGTCCTGTTTTTTTTTTTTTTCTCCTTCCTCCACCTCCATCGGTGGGACCTGCAGTCCTGCCTGAGGACTGGGAATTACTCAGTTCATTACTCCTCATAGTGCAGCCGCTGGTGGGTGAAATAGCCATGTGCTGGGACCCTGTTTTCCATGAGGGATCTTGCATGTTTTAGCTGGGTGCACATGTGTGTATGAGTGTTTGCTGCCCACGCTGTGTGTGTGTGTGTGTTGGTGTGTGTGGTGTAAGACCAGAGGGCAGAGAGGATAAGTGGCACGCCGGTATCTGCTCCCCCTCGAGCACTCTGCCACTTCCCCTGCAGGAGAACCCACTCTCTCCCCATCTCTATCTTTTTCCCCCTTGTCTTTTATTAACACATTTTCTGCTTCTGTGTCTCTGTGTGTCTCTACCTCCAGTTCTCTGAGGACGGGATGATCCTCGATGCCGGGGAAGAGGACCCTCATGGCGTACGTCCTGTAGTCCAGGTGGGGGATCCCCGCTCGGTCCAGATCGCTGGTCAGCTCATTGATGTCTGTCTGCAGCTCGGCAAAGGCTGGAGGGAAGAGAAGAGAAGGAAAAAGACGACACATGAGGGACCGGTTTGAGTGACACGCAGCACATAAATAAAATAAAACCCTTCCCTTTAATCCCCGAGGACCGAATTTGTGAACCCGTCTTATCTTCATGGTGTTTACCGCCATTATGATGAAGGTGACAGTTAAAGCCTGAGATAGTCTTCTTGTCAGAGAAACTCAACGTTTCACATCTTTTCCCTTAAAAAAAATAAAAAATAAAAGCTTGCTCTTGCACGCGCACACACACAGCCCACCACTTCTCACTCATTTTTATCTAGCAGCCAGTAAATTGGCTGTACCTAAGGCCCCAAAGAGTGTGTGTCATCTCAGTGTGAGGCTGCAGGTGAGCACTAGTTAATTGGCTCCATCCTGACTGACTCCTGTTCCCGGCTCGTGGCGCGGTCGCTCTGCCTCGCCGCCCTTGGGGGAGGCTCCCCGTCTGCAGCCTATCACAGGAGCAGCAGCAACTCCTCCATCTCCAGCCGGTCTTATCCCTCACCTCCTGGCCCCCTGCTCCCCCCTGTGACTGCTGGGCTTACACACTGACACATGGGCTTAAAGGCACACGAGGGGTGTGTGTACTCATAAGGAGGGACCCAGGTACCGTCTAAATCTCCCCCGCAGGGCAGAACACTGCCAGCCACTGCTAATGGTTAAAACATTAATCTTCTCCTTTTCCCAGGGCTGCCTGCCTGCCTGCGTAGGGGCCGATCCCTCCTGTTTTCCCGCTCCGTCCGTCTGTCTGTCTGTCTGTCTATCTGCCAGCCCGTCCGTCTATTAACTGTCTGTCATTTTGACCACTCTGGAAGTTTGCTGCTGCAGTCGGGGTGTTTTTTTCCACCGCATGATAACACCAGAAACGCCACTCAGGAGGAGTAGCTGGAGGGGATGAGTAATAAGATCCTCTCCGGCTGATGAAATCCCCCTGAATGCAACACAAACTGGGCTTTCGCTGTGGCAGTGATTGGTCGTAATGACCGCCAGTGATGACACCGGGGGCCAATCGGTTGTGTTTATTTAAAGGTCCAGTGTGTAATAATTGACAAGGTTTATTTTGCAAAATCTGATTAAACTACCCATGTATAAGCGTATAATTGCTATAAAATATAATTTGTTTGGTTTTTGTAGCCTTATAATTCTTCTTTTATATCCACCTTTTTCCACACAAATTGACATCTGTGTTAAAAGCCAGCGTTAATAGATCCATGTGTTTACCGCAACTATGACAACGACTGAAAACCATGGAAACCTAAACCGGAAATGCAAAATCGGCTTCCGGTTTTGACCATACATGACGTTCGGAAACTTGTGGATATATACATATAGCAAGGGCCTTGCTTTAGAGAGTGTCGCCATCTTGCGCCACCATGTTTGTACAGCAGCCTGAATGGAAAATCCAGCCAGTCAGAGAGCGCGTTTCAAGAGTTTCGCATTCATAAATAAACCGACGTAGAAGAAGGAGAAGGAGGAAACAGCAGACATATCGTAAAATGGTTTAGATCTTCACCTCATCGCTCCATGAAATATGTTTTTTTGTCCTCGGAGGCCACCGTCACTTTGCCGACGGGAGGGGTGAGTGCGAGCGAGCCAGTGAGTGAGCGCTGCAAACTAGAATCTGAACGCTAGATATCACAGTTTTCCCCTATGGACCTTTAAAAAAAAAAAAAAAAGCATTCCTACGTAGCAGAGAGTTGCAGCATGGGAGGGATTTTGTTGGAGGTCAGGGTGGGGTTATCTGCGCTCCTCCCTCTGGGTAAGAAGTCGGAAAGGTCAGACGGACGACGGCGGCCTCTTTTAACCCTGAGCCACGAGGGAGGAGGAGGAAGGAGCAGCGGTTTTCAAAGCGGCGTCGCGTTGATACGGTTGCAGGGGAAACAACGACGACACAGTGACACCAGGTGCAGAAACACACTAATCTCATAAAAACATAAACGAGGAAATTACCCCTCCGGTTTAGACGAGAGTGAAAAAGTACTAAACGTAATGTGTCTCTCGCTGGGAGGAGGAGGAGGAGGAGGAAGTCGGTTCGACTCTAATGAGAAACTCCATATTCGCGTGTCAGTTTATGTGGGAGTCTGTGCACAGCATGCAAACGGGAGAGCAGCGAGAAGTGCAAGGATTGACTATGTGAGCAGACGGGTCACACGCAGGGCGCTCTGACTGGATCCATGTGTTGTGGGATCTAACCAGGGTGACTCACTGACCTAGATTTGGAGAAATTTTCCCTGCATTATTTAACACATACAGAAATGTGACAATTTACTTCAAACACCATATGCACAAATAAACATTCATGCCTCTTGTGTTTACATCCCACCCAAGAGAGATGAAGAGAAATGGATGTTTCATGCAAAGACAAAATCTGAGGGTGGAAATCTAACATCGGGCTGCTGAGCTAACGCTAAACGCTGACGCCAACCTTCTTTGCATTCGAGGGCGACCCGCGACTCCAGGTTGTCCATCTGCATCTGCAGGCGCTTGAGGGTGAGGTCGTTTTCGCGCGACTTGCGCTTGTAGGCGATGAGGACGAGGATGACGATGATGAGGAGGAGGCCTCCGCCGGCGGCGATGCTGACGATGGCCGGGAGGGTCAGCAGGCTGTCCGACATGATGTGGACGGAGCCGGGGGAAACGTGGAGACCGCCCACTTGAACCTGTGGAAAGATGCAAATCACACACACACACACACACAGAAGATGCATAATTAAAGGAGAATTCCGGCCATTTTTGACCCCTAAATCGTTTTCCTCTGAAACATCCTGGAAAGACATTCGCAGAGCGCCTGCTCTCCCCGCCACAGAAACAAACACTTTTTCCTTGTTGTGATGATTTCTTTACAAAAATAAATGCAGTGCAGTGGTAGTGTTTGTTTCTGTGGTGGGGAGAGCGGGCGCCCTGCGATCGGAGTTAGGCTGTCTGAGGTGAGTGATTAGCCTACATGCAAAAACACAAAGTTTATACTGTTTATACTGTACACTATGTGAGTTCAGTGGTGTCTCGTAAGGATTCGAGTCATGTACCATAGATATTTTATTGCTTTTTGAGTGTTTGTTTTGGTTGAAAGAATTGCCCCCATAGGTTAGCATTGTCGCTATCCCTAGCACCGTGTAACTCTGGTTTGCCTGCATCAATTTTAGTCGTGTTTTTTGCTCCCCCCAACACTGGGTGACCATCAGGAAAATGTTTTAGGGGTCAAAAATGGCCGGAATTCTCCTTTAACATACCATATATTCCTATAGAATATGATCAGCTCTCGTGAAATCAATCACATGATATACAGCGCTGCTCGCACCAAGTCTTAGAAAACCTGCCAAATCGTAGGTAAATATTGTCTGCTGAAATTGATACCGAGTGCAAACACATGCAGCCACCTACACACCGACGCTGTGAGGGAAATAGTCCGGGGCTTGCACTCAATAAGCGAGCAGGCAACTAAAAATAATTGCAGTGGATTCTGGCAGGACATTTTGACAGCTATAGCACACTCCCGCTGTTCTCCCTTTGACCTCTTTTCCTTCAGCTGAATGAACAACGATGAGAGCACGACTAATGGAGTTTAGAGGCCAACTATTATAAAGAAGAAATCACAAATACATACATAGGTGGTGGTGGTGGGGCGGAGAGAGAGACAGACAGACACACACACACACTGACCATGACTTTGTATTGTCCCGTGAGGTTGGGAGGCTCGCACAGCAGCTGGCTCTCCGACACGGTGACGGAGCAGGGAGTCTCTCCAATCAGCACCGTGTAGTTAAGCTTCACCCCTCCGGACGCCGGGGGAACCAGGTTTCTGCCCTGTGGGCATGTGGAGATGGACGGAGAGAGAGGGTGTGAAATTAGGAGGAGAACACAAACAAATGGCTCCATGGAAATCTTTTTTTTTTCTTCTTCTTTTTAAAACCACAAAGCCAATATGTCACCTAAAGACTCCCCATTGCTCCGGCTTAATACGACTCCATACTGAGATCAAACAAGGTGATAGATTTCACAGGTTGGAGCAGAGATAGGAATCAGGATGAAAGAATATGAGATGATGTCTCAGTCTTCTGGTCAAAAGGCTTTTTAAACCCGACTAATGAAAGAAAATAAATATCTAGTGTATGTTTAGCTTATGTACAGAGTCTAAGTCAGATGTGAGTGTTGAATTACTAAGTTTCTGCATCATCTAAATACATATTACTCCATGTTCTGCCCTGAATATGTTTTATATGTCAAAGAGACACTTAAGTTGACTGTTGAAGGATATTGCAAAACTTTTATTTTGAAATCCGCTTAGTTGCAGGAAACAGGAAGTAACAGCGAAACCCTTTTGTATCCCTCAGAAAACAATGGCTGTAAGTGTTACATAATGGTTTAGCCTGTAAAATAACTGTACCATTATTTATTTACCTGCTAATTACCTGTTTTTCTAGTCTATTGCATTAATGTTGGTCTTTAATACTATTCATTAAGCCATTTCTTGTATCTTTCTTTTCTGTCTCACTGACCCCTGATCTGCTGTGTATGAAGTCATTAAAGGAGTGAGCACACTCACTTCCTGGCTCTTGAAAAGGAGTTTGTCTGGCTGTATATGTGTCAACACACGTAGAGAGAAGAGTACACTCAACATGTTCTTTACCTTGAGGATGATGGGTGAGCCAGGTTTCTGCTCCAGGACTCCGGAGGTGCTGAGGGGCTCGAAGTACGGGTTTGGGTAGTAGAGGAGGTTTGTGTTATTGAAGACGAGCAGCGCCTGGACGTTGTTGAAGATGAACCCGAACTCATCGGCGTGCTTCACCGTATCCAACCCTGGAAGGTATTCTGCCATCAGCGAGGGGGCGAAGCAGCTCATACTGGTGGTGTTCAATACTTTACACACCTGAAGAGAACCAACAAAACAAGACAGAGAGAGAGAGGGGAAATATGTATGAAAAAGGAAGAAAACACTTTTTCTTCCCTAACGCTTCTGGGGGATGTGTTGCACTCAAACAAGACACATCATGGTGTGATAGCCTGAGCAGCCTGAAATGAAAGCAGAAATGTGATTCAGTCATCCAGGATAAACTTCGGCGGCGCGGACGTGGAAGATGTTTGGTTTTCTTTTCCCCCCGTTTCTGAAATAACACGGCTACTTTCAAGCCGATCTGCTGCAAAGCTCTGCTCTGTTTGTTATAACCTAAAGTGTGATCTTAACTGAAACACATTGGTAACAAGGCGGACCCTGCAAGGAGCTCACCAGGCTAATACCTGGCATGTAAAATCCTCATTCTGTGCACAGAAAAAAAGGGATTTATCGCGTGTCATTAAATCCATCTTTATTGTAGAGGAAGCCTCCATAAAATCGAAAATAAATTGCTGCTACAGCTTCACCGAAAAACACTGGAGGACACAAAGGATGGAGGCACTGCTTCTCTGTTTCCTCAGTTGGAGCTTGAGCTATGGCTCTTTTATTACTTCTCTCCAGTTTGCCCAGATGAGAGACCTGTCCTCCATCCATCCTCGCCCCGCTCGGCTTTGGATGGGAGAAGAGGGAGAGAGGATTGATTGCCGCACAGCACTCTGCTCACAGAGGTTTTTTATCTCCTTTCACTCCCCCTCGCCCCCCGCCCCCCCCTTAGCTCTCTCTCTCTCTCTCTGGGGAAGAAACTTAATTAGAGGTAAATATCATCAAAGCTGCTGAACACGAGCGACTACCACACCTCCTACCTGTTGTCTGCCGCTGCAGAGAAAAGCCAGGGAGATCGATGCAAACTCATTCTGTGTAGGCTACACCAATTGTGTTTGGCCAACATGGTGCAAGGGGAGCGGTGGGAGTGTGACTGCGAAGGGCGGAGGGAGGGAGGGAGTGGACCTGGGCTGCTTCTTTACTCAGCTGCTGGATATAGATTATAAAGTGTTTGTGTGTTTTCACCCTGGAGAGTGACGACTCTGAATGTGACAGTGAATCCTGCAGTGTGCATGTGTGCAATTTTAATTTTCAGATTAGATTTGATTAGATTAAACTTTATTTTACGGGTACAAGGCAACGAAATGCAGATTGCATCTAACCAGAAGTGCATCATCAGTACAGTAGGTAACACGATTTAAATATATAAATATGGAGAAGTACAAGGTATGGAATGATATATAGATATATAGATATATAGATATGTACTGTTTATACAGAAAGTGCAATGGGCAAACAGTCTCTGTTATCTACTATTATGTATAATTTTATCATTTACCGTACTGTTTATTCTCTCGGGGGGGGGGGGGGCCTGCAGCCAATCAAAGCTGTCGTTAGGCAACTACACTCTGGGCAGGCATCATAGGGCAATTCACGGCCGCCAGTTAACCTGACCCGCTGTGCGGTGACAGTCCTGACCACTGCACCAGGTAATAACAATCATGTGTAATAGTAACATAACATTTAAAGGGACCATTCAGCTGCAGGAGAATATGAGCGGTCCTGTAGGAAAAGCCCCAGGCAGCTAACAGGTTCACAGCTGTCAGGTGACACTGTAACAATACACCTTTTATGATTATTATCATTACTTTTTTCCGGCCGTTACAGTTACAGTTTTCTGGAGCTAAAATCGAAACCCTCCAATGTCTTAACCTGCAGATATCATATTTACAATGTCATATAGGCAGCAAATCCATGTTGGAGAAGCTGAAACAAAGCAAGCATGGTTGCTGATTAATTTCCTGTCAGTCAACTAATTGACGAATCGAGTCGGAATGAATCATCATGGCATCAGACTCATCGTCTGTTGAGCTGGAAGTCGGCGAGAAATAATTCAGATTTATGAAAGAAACATGACTCAAATGTTACGACTGTCACAGCAACATATACAGCAGCAGCTCCACTACCACTCTACAAGGCCTGAACGCTCCTCAGCAGCTTTCACCTGGTCTTGTGACATTTTTATTTTTTTATATTTTTGCCTTTTTTCGAATTCGCACTTTACAAGCTCCAGTAGCGGCGTGTGACAAGAGCGAGAGACGATAAGCCCCTTTTAAAAATAGATAGCACAACCAGATAGGCCTCCTGACATACTTTCACCCAGCTCAGGCGGTGTGAATTCACATTAACCAATGAGAAAGTTGCAAAGAAGTGATGAGAGTTTCTAAATTCATTATTTTCTTTACAGAGGCTTTACAATGCATGTGTTCACACCTCACGGCTCTAAAATTAATACACACATATAGGCTATATACGTACATGCTGCTCATAACAAGATAACTAGCATAACAATGTGGGGTGTTGACAGTGTATCACCTACTACCCACAGCTTTGTGGAAGACTTTTATTTCCCGTAATACACATGGTGGCAGCACTTACAGGGGGAGCAGATCATTGAAAGTCATCTCAGCCTCTCGTACGGCATGTGGCTCTGATGAGGGACGCGGCGGGAATCAAGAGGTCTAAATGGATGCATCAGCTCAAGTTAAGTCTGATGCGGCTGCTTTTCTTACCGTTGGCATGGCGACATGTCATATAGACAGGCCCAGATGCTCCGGCAGCATCCTCGTCCTCGTGACTGTCAAGGCATTTGCAAGTCAAGTACAGTTCTGACGACCATCTGCTCTGCCTGAGATGGATACTCAGAGTTTTTTTTATTTATTATTTTATTATTTCCTACACTGTCCTCACTTTCTCTTTCGTTTTCTTTCTTTCTTTCTTTCTTTCTCTTTTTTTTCTTAAATAAATCCTTATTTGAATCCTGTCAGGATAGAAAACCGCTGCTATCATGCAGGATGTTTTGCATGAGTGCGTAAAGAGCGATGGGTAAATAGGACATTGTAGGATTTAGTGGAGAAAACGGGGTGTTTGGGTTCCTCTGTGAAGGTGGGGATAATAAACGGCTACATTTCAAAACACTGCGACACCTTTGCAAGACTCTGCCTTTCATTAAAGCCATATCAGGTGCTTTTTATTAATATACACTTCAATCCATTCGCACTACAGAAGGATTTATTAGGATTATGGTATTTTGAAACACTCTGCTAACTCTCCATCTACTTCTCATGACATTACGCTGCACAGAGACCAAACTTTCACTCTCTAAAATAAAAACAAATCTCTGTATGTTGCCAACAACACAGTACATATACACTCACAACAGTGCAGCTGCAGCTTCGGGGCGTGTGCAGAGCGAAAGCTACACATTGTTCAGCATTGATAAAAATGAATTGAGGTCAACAGATAGAGAAAATAATTGGAATCTCGGCCTCATCTGTCTTCTCTTCCTCCAGTGTTGGACGGAGCCAGGGTGTTTTAAGGCAGTAACACTCCAGCCCCTCTGGCTGAATACATTACCGTGATCTACCGTGCTGCTAAAGCCCACTCAACCATTCAAAGGTCTTTGGCCAGGGTAGCAGAGAGAGAGAGAGAGAGAGAGAGAGAGCTGGATAAGGGATAAGATGGCCTGGCTGTGGAGATGTGCGTAGGAGAAATGCGAAGGGGTCACACAGCGAAAGGTTAGCTGGGGGTCAGCGTTCGATAGCGAGTCACCGGCTGCTCCGCTGTTCTCGTACTTTGTTACTCCTACACTTTGTCTATTTTCCGTCCTGCCTGCTACACTAATACTGGTATTAAAGGAGACATGTTCTGCCCCCTTTTCCACAAATTAAAATAGTTCCCATGCGTCTTAAAGACATGTCTGTGACATGCTTCGGTCAAAATACCCCAAGGATATAACATCACAGCTCTTTTCATCCGCTCGAAACAGAACGGCTGGTTTCAGTGCCTGTATCTTTAAATGGAAATTAACCACTACTTGCCCCGCCCCTTCTACCGGTTCCAGGTAGGGGTGGTATTATGCAAATTCGAAAACTAGTTACATCACTGCTAGACAACCGAGGGAACAGCTTGTAAAACCACATTTCACATTTCCACATTTCAACCTAGGGAGCCTGAAAATTACAGATTTTTTTGTCAATTCTCACATTTTGGAGGCTCAAAGGCAAGACTAGACACCCAAATGTTAAAGAGTCTTCAAAAAGGGATATTTCCATAATATGTCCCCTTCAGTTCTAACTCCAGCTCTGATCTCTCGACATTTTGCACCACGCTGCTCGTGATGAGGGTGTGACTAATTTCGGTTTGGGCTCTGCGCGTCTCTTTTTCCATTCTTTAAAAAAAAAAAAATCAATACCCATAAAAAAAAAACCCTACATAACAAAGAAGTCAAAGGAGGAAAACAGCGCCGGGCCCTTCAGACTGCAGGGGCCACTCGAGATGCCATGATGAGACTCAATCAGCCGCTGAGGGGAGATGTGTGGCAGTTTTTGAATACAAAAAAAAATAAAAAATCACGCGTGAAGTTTGGAGTGTCCATTATCACTGCTAACTGATCAGCACCGTCTGCTGGCGCTCAGACAATCAGCCTCGATTGTCCTTAAGAAGTGATAGCGGCCTGGCTGTCACACCCAATTGCTCAAACACCTCCCATGATAAGCAGCAGCAGCGGCTCTGAGATGCAGCCGATGTGCCGCAGCCTGACACTGGGACTGAGCCCAGGTGTCTTAAGTGTGGCAAATGCTACTAGATTAAATCTCTCTGGGACAGGGAAATGCTCCAGAGCTGGAAAATAACCCTTTTAGCTTTAATCGAGATTATGATAAATGTTTCAATTGTGAATCCGGTGACAGATACAGAGCGTTCCCACAAAGAAAATAGTCTTTTTTTTCTCCTTCTCCCCCTATTCCCGGTTTCTTCTTTGTGAATGTGCGCAGGTGACACAAGGGAGGGGGAGAAGAGAAGCAATTTAGTGGGAGACAGGTGATCATTTGAAGGCCGGCTGACAGACAGCGGCTCTTATTGCTATAGGCTGCGCTGCTGTTTGCTTCCTCCACTGACAATAGGGGAGGGAAAGGGGGGAAGAGAGGGGAGATTGGATGAAGGATGGGTAATTGTAACCTTAGCATTTAACAGAAATTCATTCTCCGTGGCTGTGAGGGCAATCAAGACGGTGACACAGGGCGGAGGGTTACAGGAGATGAGGCCGGGTGGAGATGAACAACTCTCTTTCAAAAAGCCGCGATGGAAACTGACAAATCAGACGCGCACACACACACACACACACAAGTCAAATCCCATTTCACCCAATCTGCTGCAGTCTTTCAATCATCAGATGTTTTCCTCTTCTTCTTCTTGTAACTTCTCTAAACATAAAACAGCAGAGATCCGTCTTGCACTGGTAATTACCAGGCTTCTTTCATAACTCAACTCAACAAAAAGGTCTTTTCGGGGGAAACTGTGTCCGTACGTGGGGAAAACACTGTAGCATAAAAAATAAAAAAAAACCCAGGGCAGAGTTATATATAGTTTCAGCAGAGGAACATTTCACTAAAGCAAGTCAGACACTTAAGGCCAGTTTTAGAGACGAGAAGTTGGAGGAAACACGTCGGCACAAATCTGTGTTGAGATCTAAAAGTGATGAGAGGTTTTCAGAGTCTATCAATGAGACAGAGGAGGTTTGTTGGGTGTTTTTTACATACAGTACTCATGTGTCATGTGACTGAGTTTCCAGTGCTACAGCAAACAGGTGCATGAACCATATGGAGTGAGTACATGTGTGGTGAGGACTTGTAGAGTTGTTGAGCCTTCAGCAGACTTTAGAGCAGCAGGTCATGAGATAATTACCAAGAAGATGTAAATCGTCCAATTAAAGATGTTTATTCTGTGGACTTATGTCTTGTGTTAGTGATCTCAGAGGAAAAGTATTTAGTAATGTGTTTGTTAACAACTTCAAAGATCCAATATTTACACTTGACAAGTGTTTTCTATGAAGTGTTGATATCAATAAGAACCAAAAACCATCTCCATGTAGTTTTGCATCTCCGCTCCCAGTCAGCCAATCAGAAGAGAGGAGGCTCTGTTTTCTAAGTGACTGACAAAAAATAAAACTTTTTTTTTTTTTAATCCTGTAAAGTTGGATCATGAGTCCAGGTGGACTGACTTTAGATTTGTAAGATCACAAGGTTACAGAAGTCTTCCTGACGGACTCATGAATACAGTCTGTGTGAATTTCTCTGTGTGGACTCAGCACTTTGATTTTTTTTTTTTCCCCATGATGTTAATATAGAACCTGCATTTGATCTATAATCCAAAAAAGCACCGGGAAACCTCACTTCATACAACATGTGACCTTTGACTCCACCTGTGCTGCCTTGCTTAGCTGAATAATGGCATGTGAACAGCTGTAATTACACTTTATACTATATATGCATTGGAGAAGAATAATGGCTGACAAATACTAGAAATAACTGCATACATACTTTGGATAATATATATAATCCTGGAAAATCCCAGTTGGAAAGGTTGGGAACTGTTTAGTTAATGTGTCTTACATTAGATAATGTCAGCTGCAGTATTGTTCCTTCCCCCTGTTCTCCTCTTTGATTCCTCCTCCTCGCCATCCTTCTGCCTATTCCTCTTTAGTCCCATCCATTCATCTGCCCTCCCCACCTTTCCCCAGACCACAGAGAAGAAATCCCATCCTCTTAATTAAACAAGGACCCCCAGGACAGGGGCTCAAAAGCAATTTGTAACGATTTCCCGCAGCCCAAGACTTTGATTATACAAGGGCTCTTTATGCTGACCAAAGACTTCTGACCGTGGTTAATCTTCCATTGAAAGCCATTAGGAGTCTCCTCGAGCCCCTGATCATGCACACCTCTGACACTCCCCCCGCTGACCTGACCCCCTCCTCATCCTCAAACCCCTCCATCCTGCTATTACTGCACAACTATGAGAATCTTACTTTGCCTCAGACATGAAAACCGTTGTTGAGGATGACTACAGAGTGGCAGAACACAACAACAAGGCTTAGCAGGTGGTGTGTCGTGGTGTTGCCTGGAGAAACTTTAGAGTAAACTCTTAATTAAATACTACAAGCAGACCACTCTCACTGCCGGCTGCATTATTCAGATGTTACTGTAGCTGGAGCGCTTGAGACGACCGGGTTCAAGTGGAAGTTAGGGAAGCGTGGCGAGCCGGCGGGGCTGTTAGAGGAGATAGCACTTTTTTTTTCTTTTTTTTTTTACCTAAGCTAAACATCACATAGCTTTACTTGCATTGTGCTGTAGGATTTAGGGAATCAAGCAGAAGCTAGTTAGCAGACATTATCCCCATATGTCTATGTAGCAGCTGCACGCTCAGCACTCAGCTCTCTGGCTAAAGGGGTAGTTTAACATTTTGGCAAATTTGCCTATTGCCATAATCCCTATAGTTTTAGGAGTAGGTTGCCGGTGCAAGCTGTTTTTAGATTGGCGGGGCAGAGACGCAAGCTTTGCGCGGTGCGCCTTTCCCTCATCAAACTCATCAAATACACAATCCAACAACTCCAAAACGCTCTGGTGGACAAGTTGTGACCTGCACATTCACCACGCTATGAAATAATCATGTAACATCAAGAGACAGAGTTGTTTTTGACGCAAATGTGTAGCCAGAACTACATCCCAGACACGGCTGCTGGGCGGAGCGATTTCAAAAACGCAAATAGTCCTGAATATTTGCTTCATGTGTTGTAATGTTACATAATTATACATGATTATTTCATAGTGTGGTGAATGTGCAGGTCACGAGAGCGTTTTGGAGTTGTTGGATTGTGTATTTGGTATTTGATGGGGGAAACGCAAAAGTACCGTTTGCCTCCGTTGCGTTAGCTGAGCAGCTCGCATCTCTGCCCCGCCGATCTAAAAACAGCTTGCACTGAAAATTAAAGGTAATGAATGATGAGGTAATGAAGACGGTGCAGCGTTCTTACATTCACAGACTCCCGGCCGGCGTATTTGACTCGGATCCTGGGCTCCTGAACCACGTCCAGGTTGGTTCCTGTGATCATCAGAGGGGTGTGGCCACTGGAGGAAAAAAAAAAAAAAGACAAAGAAGAAGATGACAGTTGTGCTTGTTAAATGCCTTCCCATGTCTCTAGGGAGGACAAAAACAAATTAATAGGATTAGAAAGAGAGAGAAACTAAGAGAACAATGTCTAAAGGCGATTCATAACTAAAACTCTCTAACCCTGATGCACCTCTTCAAAAAACATTTCACCATCAGTCGAGAATGAAAGCATCAAATCTGCTCTTTCTTCTGGGAGACAATATAAGCCTTTGGTGATTAGAGATGCTTCTTAAGCGACTCCAGCGGCTACAATCAGCTGGTGTGAGGCTGCAGCGGTGGTGGTGGTGGTGGTGGTGGGCTTCACAGCAGCAGCAGCAGCACAAACACAAAGCAGGAGGGGAAACTGCTGGATGTGCGGCTCAGCCCTGCAGCTGTTTGGGTTGTTTGTTGATGTTTGTTGTTTTTGTTGTTGCGCCTGTCGGTGTGTCGCACCGAATAAAGACGCCAGATGAGAGTTGTTGCGATAATAAATGTGGCAGATGTATGTGTGTGTGTGTGTGTGTGTGTGTGATATTAAGCTGTGAGTTCACCGTGTTCCTGTGCAGGGTGAGTTACTGTAGATGGACCTTGTGCTGTCTCGTGGCTCATTAAATTATACACTGTGTGTATCCTGTGGAGATACGACTCCAGCACTGACGGCTCTCTCTCTCACGTAGACGTACAGTAGGACGGTGGCGACTTAACATCTCAACTTAAAACCAACAGAATATCAAAGCTGCTCAGAAACGTCCTCTTTACTGGAATCGGGAATCAATCTGATAGGAATCACATCCACATCGAGTTAGTCGGATAGAATTGCTTTTTTGTGTTTAATGCAGTGGTATCAAAGCAGAACTTGGTATCTTATATTAATAACTAAGGCCTTGTTCACACCGCCACCCCAAATCTGATTTTGAGCGCATCCAGATTGTACCTAGCTTGATTTTTTGACAGTTTGAACAGCCCAAAACCACATGAGATTGAATTTTCTTTTACAAATCCGACTCAAAACACATGCAGATGTTTATGTTAATTTAGATCCCCATTAGCATCTGCTTAGCATCCGCTATTCTTCCTGGGGTCAAAAACATACACATGGAGACAAAAAAAACAATACAAATTCACACCAGACAATTAACCATAGACATGAAACAATACAAACAAATAAATATAGACAATGTTGAACATATAGACAAAGATATGAAACAATATATACACTACAGGTGGTTTCAAATGCAATTCTGATCTGATTTGTACGGATCCTGTTTCGGTTGCTTAAATAGGATTTCGAAGTTTAACACCGACGTAGTTCTGGAGAGATGGAAGTTAATTCAAGGCACCGACAAATCAACTTATGTTTCAAAGACACAGTAGCGTTGAAACATTAGTTGTTCGCACCTTGTTAAAGCTGTAAATGTATCACTTGTGTTCCAGCCTTTTCCTTTCTCTAATCTCTATGTTATTTGTCTGAGAAACACCGGACAGATAGATGCAGCTACATCTTCCTTGTTCTACCAGATTCTGATCAGATTAGCAAAAAAAATCAAACTGATGCTTGAGTTTTTTAGTCTTGTGACATTACAACTTCCGTCCAGCCCGACCAGCAGCGTCAGTGTCCAGCTGTGTGCCAGCAGAGCCTTCATCTCCAGCCTCTGTTCCCTCACACGTCTGTTGCAGTGTCTCCGTCTCTCCGTCTCTAAGCCCACACCATCTGCTGTGCACTCACACCTCTGATAACACATTGTTCTACTAAGCCGCTATTTCATTTTTCATCCCTCTCCTCTTTTTAATTAGTAGTGTATGGTGGTGGTTGTGTGGTTGTGTGTCTGTGTGTATCTATCTTGCCAAAGACGTTCAACAGATGGATCAACACTGTATTTGATCGCAGAATCTCGGTCTCGATGGTGCCCATCCTCTCCAATCTGTGAGCTGTGGCGCTTCTATCAGATCCAGACTAATTGGAAGAAAACTGAACAGTAATTGAAAGTGCAATATTGACTTGTGTCTGCTTATTGCCACTGGCCTGGACGGGTTTGGCTTTAAAGGCGGTCGACTCTGGATGGAGCGTGTATGCTGCTGTGTGTGTGTGTGTGTGTGGTGTGACGTTACCTCGCGATGCTCCAGTCGGGTTCGATCCGCTGGACGGTCGGGTCCTCGATGTACTCGAAGGTGAGGCTCTCTCTGATCTGGGCGTGATCCACGCTAACGCTGATCTGCACCGGGCCCACGCCGGACAGGGAGGGGGCGGAGTAGCAGATGATCTCCGTCATGGTGCGGCTGCAGGCAAAGCACAACAACAGCAACATTAATGGGATTATTTGAAGGGACATTGTGTAACTTCTCCTGTTATCTATTAACGTAAAATGGATTATTTTGTTCAAAAGTCTGTTTTTCATTAATCAGTAATCACCCCCATCAACAAACTGAAGTGTTCCGGTAAACTCTGAATTTGTCGTTCATATCATTCATATCTACATGGAGCGGGTAAGCTCGGTGCTGGCTGCCATGTTGTGTCGCCATGTTTTTACGTTCAGTGGCAGCGTGACGGTAGGTCTGTGAAAAGTCACCACGGTAACGCAGTGAGGAGGAACGGAGCGTTACACTGATGCTGCATTCACCTGCAGTCGGGCAGACGGCCGTCGGTAACAAACCAGACGTCATTTTAGTCACAGAAGTCGCGAGAAAGCCTCGTGCTGACGGACCACTTGTTTAGATAGAGGCTTGTTTATGCCGTTACGTGCAGCGGTTGTCGTCCGTCTGCCGTCTGCCCAATTTCACGTGAATGCAGCCTGAAAAATACGACTGAGTTGCTTGCGATATACAACCGCAACGCTAGATGGGAGGAATTCCTACAGAATGTACCTTTAACTCTGCATAAACACATGAACACTTCCTCCACCGCTGTCACATGTGTGTCTGTGCCTCCTCCACCTCCCCTCCCTCTCTCCTTCCTCTACGACTTCATGTTTTACCTGCCCACCCCCTGTATTTGTCCCAATTCATTAGCAAGAAGCAGGCATGTAGTAGCACAGACCCCCACCCACCCCACCCACCCTCTCCGTACTCCTCTTCCTCACACATGCCAAGAATACAGTGGAGAAACACCAGCCAGTAATTAGCCCCATATCTCATTAAAGCTGGCTTGACTCTTCAACCTTACAACATTACAGTCAGACGACCGTGGCAGGGCTTAAAATAGACGCCTGCAGGAGTGGAAAGGAGTAGAAGGAGGCTGTGTGGGAGCGAGGGAAGGAGGGATGGTGGAATGAAATGAAAGGAAGCGGCGAGAGAGACGAGAGATGATAGAATTGGAAAAACAAGGAGGGCTAGAAACAGATGAACAGATTGATGGAGAGGACAAGGAGGAGGAGGAGGAGGAGGAGAGGGGGGAGTGAAAAAGGAAGAAAGATCCACTGGAGCACCAGTTTTTTTTTTTCTTTCTTTTTTTTCTGGAAGCTATTATTACAAGGTTTGATGCAGTAGGTCATCAAAACCTTATTAAGATTTACACAAGTTTCTGACAGAGGCAGAGAGAGGGAGAGGCTTCTCCTCAGGGGGATTTCTCAGTAATATCAAGGGAAAAAATACAAGAAAGCCGTGAAATATAGCAGCTTATTTAATGGGAATAATTCACATCATTTTGGGAACAAGAGCTCTTATCCCCTTTTTTTTATTTCCCCATTTGCTCACAGCATGCTATATATCTAATATTTTTTGACAGTGATGTATGTAGCAGCTCAAAAACAAATACCGAGTCAAAGAATTGTGATACTATCAGAATATGATATGTGACTAAAGGCGTAAATGTTGTCAGGGTTGCAAAATGCAAATGCAAAAAAAAATCCAATATGTGAAGATATTAGAGAAGTGCTAACTATTTAAAAAAAAACGTGTTTTTACTTTCTTTTTAATAATTTAATGCAGGTGACGACTTCCCCAGTGAGAGGATTAGTTTCCCTTCCTGACATCCAACCTATATACTGTGCTGTCGTGAAATGTTGAAACTCTGAACTGTGAAATTCAAATTTGTCTTTCATTTGCACTTTATTGAACGTCTAAAAGCACTTTTCACATTTCCACCTCATGTTAATATGCAAGTACAATAAGACCTCTATTCTCCATCCATATGCTGTGTTAAACAAAAGCCCCATCATGCTGTACAGGCTGCTTTAGGAAATTAAACTTTATGGGCCTCTAATGGCACTTTTATGATATAAATTGTAGAAGTCTCACCCAAAGAACTCGCACGTCTGGTTTCCAAACTGAACGTTGACGCTGCTGCCGGCGCCAAGGTTTTCCCCCATGATGGTCACTTTGGTGCCCCCAGACTCTGGCCCTCTGCTGGGGGACAGACCGGTGACTGAGGGGGTCTGTGGAGCAGAGAGAAACAGAGAGAGAGAGACGTTGAGCCGATGGAAGACAAAAAGATGGATATTTTCTCGAGTCAAAGGCTTCAGCATCTCTGTGGTTTCTCTCGAAAACCTTCAGGTATTATCACATATCCCTGGTAAATTACAGTTATTCATATTGCCAGGCTGAAGGCGGTGGAGTGCAGTGCTGGTGGGTGAAAAGAGGATAAAACCAGGAGCTCTCAGAATCCCTGAGAGATCATCCTCTGTGTAGCTGGGTTGTGTCTGAGTGAGGCATTTTAAAGACAAGTCTGAAAATAACTAGTGTTAACAGCAACAACAGTCAGGCAGGGAAGGCTGCCCCTTATACAGACAGATGGAGAAACATCCAAGAGGACAGCCCATCATACAGAGGAACACACATCTGCACAAACATAAAACAGCGATTTAAAAAGGAAGAAGAGGAAGAAAACTAAATGCACACTGCCGGTCTCTGCTGCAGCAGGCTCATAGGGAGTGTATCTTGTTGGGAAAATTGAAGTACATCTCTGTGATGGTGTATTTTTTTATTTTTTTATTAGGTGGCCTGCAATACAGGGGACTTGCAAGTGGTGCCAATTCCAGGCTCTGTGAAGTCATTCTCCAGGGGAATACCTCTGCTTCCCAGAGTAGCAGCTGCACTGTAACACTGGTGAGAAAAAAGTAGCAGAGGAGATTTTTTTTTTTTTTACTACAGGAGCCACAAGCGTCGCATCAACAACACAACTTTAAAAAACTGTTGGAGCGACTTCCAGGATGCAGGCTAGAGCAGGTATAGCTCCGAAGACAAGGGGTGGTAATTACTGGCTGCTGTTAATTGTTGAGGGAGCGCTAATTGTGAAGGTGTGAGGTAGCGCAAATGGGGAGAGAGCAGATTAGCTGTTAGCTGCAGGCTGGGCAAACAGCAGTTGACGGGAGGGGGGGGGGTTGCTTAAGTGAACGCATGAGGACGAGATGAGATGACGTCTACCTGCTGTGTGGAGTGCTGCTTTCCGTTTTAGCAAGTTGTGTGTTCATCTGTCGCTTTCCGTCTTATACCCTCTGACCAGCCGTCCAATCAGGTTTGACCTACTATTTTATATTTCCTGTGTTGTAAGAGCTGCTGCTGATAGAAGATCAAAGGTCCCAATATGCACTTTTATTTCAAGTGTTTAGGTTCATGAGAAGATCTACTTGTGGTTTTAAGGACCAAAAACCATCTCAGTGTAGTTTTACGTCTCCACTCTCAGTGAGCCAATCAGAGGAGAGGATCTGAGCCTCTTGTCTCCTACCGCAGTGTGACATCACAAAGTTACAGAAATTCCCAAGAGTACCTGTATGCAGGGACATGGGCGCCGCCATTAGCCCAGATCCATACCGGAAGTCACGACCGGAAGTTGCTCTTCTTCGTGTATATTATTTCTATGTAGATAAAAAAAATAACTCAGTAACTCAATGGTCCATAATAAAATATTGTTTTCCAGCGGATATCTTAGTTACAACATGATTGAGCTATAAAATGTTTTTTTGCATGGATCGTTTATTAAGTTATTGAGTTATTTAAAAAACGCTGCTAACGGCTAACTGCTAGCGCCGAACGGCTAACGACTAGCGCCGAACGGCTAACGGCTAGCGGCTAACGGCTAGCGCCGCTCCTGCTGACAGCAGACCAGGAGAGAGGGAGAGAAAAAATAAATGAAATGTCGTTGGTGGGTGCTTTGGTTAGGGTTAGGCAATGAAGAAAGGAGTTGGTTAAGTTTAGTAAAAAGAGCAGGTAGAGGCTAGACAGGCCAGAGAGAGAGGGGGGTTCTTAGAATAACATAGAAATAATATACACGAAGATGAGCAACTTCCGGTTGTGACTTCCGGTATGGATCAGCTGGGCTAATGGCGGCGCCCATGTCCCTGCACACAGGTCCCTCTCGAAATTCCTTAAAGGTCCAGTCTGAAAATCTGAATATACTACCAGTGAATATATTTGTATAAGTGTATAATCGCTATAAAATAAAATCTGTTTGGTTTTCGTAGCCTTATAATTCTTCTTTTATAGCAAGGGTCTTGCTTAGAGAGTGTCACCATCTTGTGCCACCATGTTTGATAAATAATAGATCGGATAATAGGATTATAATATAATCGGAATGCTAGATGTCACGGAATGCTGTTGTCACTGCTAGATGTCATTTTACACACTGGACCTTTTAGGCTCAGTTTCTGAAAACAGGCAGTGTGCATTTCTGTGTGCTGAGAGCTCTGATACTTCCACAGATCCTAGACCTGCTTTATAATCACACACATTTTATACAACATAGGAAAACACCTAAAACATACAAAAACACAAACACCTCCAAGAACTCTATGAATATATCATCATTTCCACCATCGACTGGGCTATACTCAACTCACATAACACGGCTCAAACAGTAAGTTGTAGAGCGTGCATTGATTTGCAACATGAGGAAACAGGAAAACACCCACTAGTAGAAAAAAAAAAGGCGGCTATATTAACTTAACATCCTAATTTTAATTCAATAAAGACAAATAGCGTCTTCAACCAGAGACCGGCAGAGATCAGTAATGAGGACTCCCCTGAAAACATTGTAGTGTAGTTATTGGAAGAATGTTACATCCAAAACAACAACCAAGTGCACACAGAGCTGCTTAATTATACTGTTGGTAGGCATGGCAACGCACGCATCGTTATTTGCCTCTGGTGCATAAAGAATTACTTTATGCATGCGAGGTACAAATTGACTTTTAATTGAACAAAGTGTATATTCTGATTCAGTTTAATGCATCTGGTTTGTTTGTCTCATGTTGACAATAGTACAGTGTTGCGTTGTGTATTATATGCAGTGACATGGAGAATCGCAGTCGTACCACGAAGGAGTAGAGCTGTGCGGAGCGAGCCCTGAGCTCTGGGCGGCACTCTCCAACGCAGAGCTGGACCGGACCGGCTCGACTGTCCACAGGAGCTGCATCCATCTGACACACGATCCTACAAGAGACACAGAATCACTCATTAGAGTCATTGTACAAAGTAAAGTTTTTTTTGATAAAGAAAAATAACTATATACAGAACGTTATGAGACGGAGAGAGACTGCTTGCCGAAAAACTGCCCCTGAAGGCAATGCGCATCAGTGGTTTTGCATGAAATTACCTCTAAAACAACTCTGTCTGGTAACGTTCTGTTATTATCTCATAGCGTGGTGAATGTGCAGGTCACAACTTGTCCACCAGAGCGTTTTGGAGTCGTTGGATTGTGTATTTGATAAGTTTGATGAGGGAAACCAAGAAATCCCATGAGCCTCCGTAGCGTAGCTCTGAGCAGCTCGCGGCTCTGCTCCGCTGTTCTAAAAATAGCTTGCACCGACAATTAAAGGTAACGAACCTACTCCTAAAACTGTAGGGATTATGGCAATGGGCCAATTTGCCAAAATGTTGAACTATCCCTTTAAAGCTCAGAAAGTTGACTGTATGTCTGAATACTTGAATGAAGTTGGGAGAAAGTAATCAAAACACTCCTTTGCTTCATATTGATTTATCTCCTGCTCTAAATGCGATCCTCCTTTGTTGTCTCACTCATTTCATTACGGGACACATCCAAACATCGACCAGAACCCCCCCGATGACACTCTCCTCCTCCTCCTCGTCCCTGTTGGAACTCCAACGCACCCAAAACCCTCGGTGAAGTAAATTCACCCCATCATCACCAACCACCGCCGGGCACCCGACAGCGGCGGGGCGCCACGTCTAATGTAAATCACGCGTCGGGATCAATGGAGCTTCATCATCGCGGTGTGATCAGGTGTCGCCCCGGCGCTGCAGGTGACTACATCAACTGACATAATAAAAACGAGGACGTCTATTGATTGGTGGCGGTGTCAAAGGAGTGATAGAGTAGGAGACGCAGGGAAAAGAGGGGCAGAGTGTGTGGTGAGGCAGATGGCAGCAGGTAAGAGATGGAGCAGATGAAGCAGAGCAGAGCTGATCACCTGAATTACAACAGTCGACGGTGGTGAGCTAGAGGAGGATTTACTTGCTGAAACTTTGTGCTAAGTAACCCTCCAGAGCAGATGTACAGTATGTAATAATGTAATAAATTTTCACCTCATGATGTAATAACGCTGCATTTTGTAATAAAGTTCTCTAACACAATATGTAATAAACTTTGCCACATTTTGTAATAAGTTGTTACATTTTGCACTGAATTATTACATTTCTTTCATAAAAAACGCTCAACACCCGCATTTTGTTATAATTCGGTGCATTATGTAATAACTTTTTACAAAATGCTTTATAATTGCTGGTGTTTTGTTTTGTGATGTGGACAGCAAAGTAAGAATTTCACTTTTAGGGAAAACTCACCTTTCCACTGTACAAATGACAATAAACACTTCTGAACTTTGAGCTTTTTGAACTTTGAAATGCGGCAAAGTTTATTACATACTACGTTAGAGAATTTTATTACAAAATGTGGCAGATTATAAAAAAAATGTGGCATTATTACATAATGTGGCAGGCCAAACATGAAAACTGTATTGAGAAGAAGAAACATATACTTAGACAATTTGTTGACAACAGAGCAGCAGCTATAGTGCTTGGCGCTTATCGATCTATCGCTTGGTCACGATGGTACGGTAGCTGTTGCAATGTATTATGGGATTTGTAGTGTGAGTAGTGTGAGCGCCATACTGGCAGACCATTAATAATAGTGAGATGAAATTGTATCGTGGGCTGGATTTGGCCCCTGGGCCTTGAGTTTGGCATGTGTGCCCCGCTCCCCCCGCTCCCCCCAAAGCCTGGAGCCCTGATGCACTGGTTGTTTTGCGAAGCTGAATATTTATGTAAATGTGTTTGGCTTTAAAAAAAAAAAGGCATATTCTCTGTCTCCATCAAGACGGCTCTGCTCTTTCCATAAAAACCTGAGGGTTACTTTTAACCTGAATTCTTGCTCTTGATGACGACTCAATTTGGCCACTACATAGATAATATATAAATAAGTAAAAAAAAACCTTCAGAACAGTACCAGCCCTCAGAAAAACGTACTTTCTGGCTGAAAAACACAAAAGTTGAGACTTTTTCCTTCAAAGCAGGTGTGGCTTTCACACACTCTTCTGAAGTAGTAACATAAAAGACACATAAATATGTATGATTTCTTTCTTTCTTTCCTTCTTTTTTTTGGTGTCCGGTCCAGTCAAGTCTATCATTGGATGCCACGAGTGAATTAAGACTTGAAACAAACAGCTGCAGTCAGATAAAGACGTGCATATAATGAACACGGAGCCATTAAACGACCTCAGAAGCACTCTGAATAAAACGTGCACCTCTGAAGACTCCAGCTCCTCCGAAGTTAGACTAAAGAGGTCAGAGGTTAGTTTTTTAATTTGGCTCAGTCTTTTTTTTTTCTTTTTTTTTTAACACATGCCATATAAATGAATTCCCTAGCTTGTCCCCAATTGGATTAAAGTGCTGTCAGATCAGTGCTCTGCTGACAAATTGTCCCCTACAGCCAAACGGCACATAGTGAATTTTAATTACAACTGGCCAGTAAAAAGAGCAGCGGAGTAACCATAGATACACTGTATGTCATCACTCCACTGTGTGTGTGCAGCGACTGTATGCTTCTCTTCAAACACCAGCAAAGAGCTGAAAACAATGTGTAAAAAATGCATGAAAAGTGCAGGATATTTACGTGTGTGTGACATATATATGTGTGTGTGTGTGTGTGTGTGAGTGACAGTGCTGTAAGAGTGAAAGTGTGAGTTGCAGCGATGGCGCGGTGCTGAGCTGTTCTCTTTCTGAGGGCAGAAGTAGGCCAAGGAAAGAATTAGGGTTAAAGGCTCCTCTGAGAGCCACCACTGTGATAGCCTGTGTGTGTGTGTGTGTGTGTGTATGTGTGTGTGCATGTGTGTCAGCTATGCAGCTATACATTTAAAACTTTACACCACTCTCTAACTGACTCTAGGTCAGCGGGGAGAGGAGAAAATCACACTGAAACTGAACGACAGGCCAATTATTTCAGAGCATTTGTCTTTTCCTAAAAAAGAAAAGAATAAAAGAACCTAAAAATATTACAATGATATTTCTATAGGGAGCTGTAATGCCTGGTTCTCAGTAATTGGTTTAAGTTGTACTACAGTTTTATACTTTTTTTTTTTGTCCTTCCACATAACATATTGATTTTCCACGGTGTAATTATTTAACCTATAGTCGCTGCATAATGAATTTTCTTTTCTTTTGCATCAGCTCAGTGGTGGTGCCTTGTGAAATTATTACAGGATTACATTAAGAATTGCATTCCCACCACCCAAAGGCAATCCTTGGTAATCCTCATGCAGATATGCTAATATATATTTAGGGTAAAGCGCGTTTAACAGTATTTGTGTGCGCAACCTTTTTTTTTTTCTTTTTTTTTTTACCTCGCACGACCTGCATCACCCGAGGAGGTGGAGCAAGAACAACCATAAGGTGCTGGGAGTGTTATCCTACACAGAGGGTGGGGGGGTCGGATAGTGAAGCATGGGCCACGTTTCATTAGTTCAGGGTGAGTGGGACAGACTTCTACGTGATGTATGCACAGCGTGGGACAATTAGGGAGGTAAACACAAGTAAACACACACAGCTGTTGAGGGATTGTTGCTGACTGGATGAGCTGCAAGGAGGGGGAACCAGGCTAGTGTGTGTGTGTGTGTGTGTTGGGGGGTTTAGGTTCCAGACTGTCTGGAACTGCTCCAGTTGCCATTAAGGTTAAAGATGATGTCGCACTATATAAATTGTGTAATATCCCCATATGTAACATATAGAAACCTGCAGAGCATTAGTGTTTATTACTGATTTGCTGCATGTTCATTATCTTCCACTGTGGCTCTGTATTGAGTTTACTATCGGGAGCCTCGGCTTCCAAGTTGTGTTGTTTACAAAACAGGGTAATTGCGATGTATTATTCCCATGCTGCTCTGTGAACAATATCCTGCACCAACACACAAGGAAGAATTAAGACCTCAAATAATAATAATAACAGCAGCAACAACACACAGAGAGAGATCCACATAATCGCTTATAAAAAAAATGGTTATAAAAGAAATCTGCGCGACTCAACTGTTCAGCGATGATGTAGCCGTCCTCTACGGGGGTACACCTCACTCCTGCCACCTCCACGTTGCCCACCATGTCTGAGAAGGCCAGCCCCAGGTTGGTGCCGTGGATGGTCACCCGCGTGCCGCCCTCGGGGGGTCCGGCCACCGGGGTCACCTGTAGGACACACACAGAAAGAAACAGGTACAGGTGAAAAAATGAAAAAGGATGTTTTCCTCCTCCTCTTCTTCTTCTTAGTCATCCCACTCTCTCTCTCTGTGTATTTATGGGCGTGTCCTATGTAAATCATAACGGTGCACACACAGGTTTCTTTCTGTGGACGCTCAAGGGTAAATGTGCTCTTTCGGTCCAGGTGGCTGTAAAAGCAATTAAGAGCACTCTCTCCACGCCTGCATCCACCGAATGTCAGAACACGCCATGAGTCATTTGTGCCAGGAGTCTCTAATCACAGCAGCGGCTAATGGCATCAAGCTCTTTCTCTTAAATATGGCGATACATCTGTACACACACATACACATTCACACACACACACACAGAGATCAGACTTTTAAACTTCCTTCAGACTATTCAACAGTAAATCCAACAGAATAAACCACAGCACTAAAGCACAGGGGGGCGTTCGCATTAAAATTCAGTGTTTCGCCTGCACAGAATCTACTGCTGTTGCCATGGATGATAAATCTAACAAGGGGCCATATTAATGCTTAGTGCAGACCACCTACTCATAAAATACAATATGGCTGCCCAGCATGACCTTGGCACAGGGTGGCACGCTGCCTTCTGTGCTGCAGAAACCCCTGTTGAGGCTCTGACCTGGCCTTCATCCAGCCCTTTAGACAAAAGAGGAGCAGAGGAGGAGGAGGAGGAGGAGGAGGAGGAGAAGGAGGGAGGGAGGGAGAAAAAAAAGGAAGCAGATGAAGAAAGACAACAGAGAGTAGAGACAACAGTGTTTGGCGAGCAGGGAGACGGAGGAAGGTAAGAGAGAGGAGGGTAAGAGGGAGGAGACGACTGTCACTTTGCTGCAAATGCTATGTAAACAATCAATATGCTATTACTGGCCATGCAAGCAGAAGAAGGGCTGAAACACCAACAGCAGCAGCATCACTGGGGTGCAAAGCAAAAACACCCTGACGGCACAGTACATCCAACTATCCCATATTTACAAAGTAAAGAATCTAGATTAGTAGATATGTGTATATTACAAGCTAAACGTAGCCTATAATTTCCCTTCATTGGAAAAACGTTGATGCACCAAGAATTGGAAGATGGATTAAAGAGATGGCATCAAACATGACATTGGAAAAGATAACGTACTGTACATTATTAAACGGAAACATCATGTTTTTGATGCCATCTGGAGACCTTTTATACGTTTTTTAACACATGATGTTAATGTTGGTAATTTGCTTCAGCAGGAGGAGAAACACCCTTGAAATTCATCATGTAACTGTTATCAGTATTTGTCTACTTTTATGTAGTATTATTATTATTACTTTTCCTTCCTATTTGTTTTATTTTCATCTTATTTTTATAGTTTTAATGTTTTACTTATTCAGCGAGGGGAAGAGGGGAAGGGAGGGAGAATAGGGAGAAAAAGTTGCTTGCTTGTAAGAATGTCTTGTTTGATTTGCTGTAAATTGCAAACAAAAACTAATAAACACATGCTTAAAAAAACAAAACAAAAACAAAAAAAAACACCCTGACGACGACCGGTTCTAAAAGGTGCTGCACCACCTTCCCCCTCCTGATACCCCCACCCACCCTCCGACCAACCGACCAACACCCATTGGGGCAGCGCGGCTTCCCTGTGGGATGCCGGCATTGTAATCTAGATTCAGTGGACATTAATTGCTCTGGATGTAAAGTAAGTGTGTCACTGCACCGCCCGAGGGGTCTGAATACATGAATCTTTTAGCACTGCTTGGGCATGCAGGGTATAGAGGGAAGAGGGGCTGGGGGGGGTTGTGGTGGTGGTGGTGGTGTGGGGGGGTGGGGGGACATAATGGCTAAATATATCCATGTCAGGCAATGGCAGCAGCTATTCGAGTAGACTTAGTGATGGTTACATAAGCAATGTGAGGGGCCTGAGAGAGAACAAGACAGAGAGGAGGGGAGACGGGGGATTGGAGACTATAACGGAGTGAAAAAATAGAGAGCAGAGAGGAGGAGAGGAGGAGAAAAAAAAGAAAAAGAGAAGCACTGGAAGAGGAGGAGAGGAAACAGGATGAGCAACAGGGAGGAGAAGGTGGATGCCACTCTGTTATGTGTGGTGCTATCGGCCATGACAGATGACAGGTGAGGTGGCAGCGACGGCCTAAAAGCTAAAAGCTTGGGAGACCACCTCTTCCTCCTCCTCCTCCTCCTTCTGCCCTTGAGAGACAGATCCCCTTCCCACGGTGGACGGAGCGCAGGAAGACGGTCTAATCCATGCATGAAACCCATTGGCAGATAGAGCCTCGATTCATCAGTAGATCATAGAGGGGAGGGGTGGGGGTTTGGGAGGGGATGGTGGTGGTGGAGGAAAAGAAAAAAGCACTTCAAAGACTGAAGCCACTGATGTCTGTGGGCTGGGAGGCGTGAGAGAAGTGGCGCTCTTTGTCTGTGTGTCTATATTTCCAACACAAACAAAAGGGACTAAATCCATAAAGAAGCCTCCTCCTCCTGCCTCCTGAAACCCGACTCCGATGACCTTTACAGACCGAGGGAGGGGAACCTCAACCTGCCGCCGCGTTCATGTACTGTAGATAATCTTCGGATCGCGGGGCGGAGCACGTCTTTATGTTTCACTGCAACTGCAACATCCCTCCTCTTTGCATCTCTTTGCCTTCTTTTTGCTTTCTGTCTTTCATCATCTCGTCTCCCTCAGGCGAGGTGACACATCCTCCTCCCTCTGAGCACCAGTTTGTCTTATACCACACAGACTTTTTCAGAGGGAAGAGGAAGAGGAAGAGGCTCATTGGACATGCACACACCCTCCACCCTCCTGCCTTCTGCCCCCTAACTCCACCATAAACCCACCACCCCTCCCCTCGTTCCCACCCAGCGCTGCCGTGCCATGCTCCCTGTGTAATCCTTTTAGAAGCAGTGCTGCTGCCCGCCTGGCATTGTCACACTGTCAATAGAGGGTAATTCCCCAGCAAAACAGCCAGTCAGCTTGCAACGTCGCACTCTTGCACTCTTCTCTAGCATAATCTAGCGCTCTACAAAACCCCGGGGGCGGAGGGGATGGATGGTGGTGGTGGTGGTGGAGGGGATCAGAGCATTGGCCATTCACCACCACGTTCTCCTCAGACGATCTGCAAGGATTTGGCAACAACCACAGAAAGACTAAAGAGGGGTGTGATGACCTAAATTGAGGAAGGGAGAGAGGCTTTCTAATCCACGAGACAGAAACTTCCAGAGAAGAAAGAGGTCTCTCTTCTGAGGAGATAATCTGCTAGTCTGAGCTAAGGAATAAAAAAAAAAGAAAAAAAAAACTGTGGATACATTTGGAGAGAAATGGTGAACAGCCTGGGGATGTCTGCCAGTGTGGTGTTGACTTATTCAGCTGAAGTAATGGTGGGGAAAGTTGTGCTGATGCAGCCAAGGCTAAACTCAGAGCAACAACACAACACAACACAACACAACACAACACAACACAACACAACACAACACAACACAACACAACGGCCTGCAGGCTATGCAAGCCTCGCATGTCACTGCTGACCGAGCTGAACGACATTCTCCGAGAGACAATTCAGCCATAATAACATCTGATCACCTCATCTTCTCTTAGAAATATCCAACATCAGCATTTTTTATTTTAACAAACACATCTATTCTGACAGGATTTTATCTGAAGAGATTCTCCCAGAGTTACATTACATTATGCAACACAAGCTGATGGATGGATTTCCATTCTTTGCTGTTTGAAGCTGCGTAGCGTATTTTTTTCTTTTTGTGAAATGAAATCGCCCTTGATACAATTTAGGAGCTTGCAGCTAATCTCTTTGTCTTTGGGGCTCTGCTCAGACTAATTCGAGCATGTCACATTTAATTGTGAGTAGCATTTAATGGGCTTGATAAAAACCCCACTGATCACTTGTTCCCGAACAAACTACATCCTAAATACTTTATGGAGTCTTAAATGTCTTGTAGTCAGCCAAGAGATATGGGTCAGGATGAGAGGGAGGGTTTTTTGCATGTGTAAAGAAAAAAGGAAGAAAACAAGAGATGAAGAAACGGGTCGACGGGTGCTGCTATTTGTGGACGATGAGTATCCCTGACTGATGTTGTGTGTTTGAAGAGGCCATTTAAAGGTCACATGTTGAATAAAGTGAGATTACTGTGTATTTGTTTTTATCATAAAACTGATCCAAGATGCCCGGACGGAACCTTCATGTCCGGCTACATGCTGGATGGATGGGAGAAGTGGAGAGTCCTTTGCCTTGCCCCACTGGATGTGGAGGATGTCGAGGACGTGTACATCTTCACGTTCATGACAATTGGAATGATCGCCCTGGGTTTTGGCGCCTACATGCAGTATCGTAAGATGAGAAAGATCGCCACCGAGCAGACCGACGTGAGGGAGGATAACGCAACAACTCGGAGTGCTGTGGTCGGGATACGGTCCGACATATCCGCAATCCGAGAGTATGTGTCACTGATGCGAGCTGACATAGCCAAAACTCGGGAGGAAATCGAGAGAAATGGCGACGAAAACCGCAGAGAATGAGTAAAAAGAAGAAAGGGCTCCTACACCATCCCACCATCCCAACTAAAAATCAATACACTGGACTTTTGCTCTCTGTCAATTGGACCACACCAGACTTTGCTCTCTGTCAATTGGACCATCTTGTGACTTTGTGACTTTTGTGACATGCCTGGCAACAAGAAGAGACTGTTGTTCGCTCATGACGGTTGGACACATGTGCAGACACACACGTAATCCTTATGCTCTATCTAGAGCTGGACTTCAATTTCTTCAACTCTACATACTGCCTAATGCTGCAACACATTATGTCAAAATGTCAAATGTTGAAAAAAAAAAAAAAATTGAGAAATGTCATGTTAAAAAAAACAAAAAAAACAAAACAAAACAAAAAATGTCATGTCAAATTGTTAAATTGTTAAATTTTGAAAATACTGGAAGAATGTTATGTCAAAAATGTAACATGCAGAAAAAATGAATATGTGAGTATTGGGGGCGGGACTAGATAAGCTTTTGCTTCTCCCGCTTTCCCTTTCGGTCATGTGTATTGTATTAATTGGATTGAGATGATGTGTGATGATGATGACTAATTGACATGCCCGAAATGAACCAAATAAATAAATAAATAAATAAATAAATAAATCCAGGCCCTATATTACAACCTTGGAATATAATAAAGCCTCCATCCAGAGAGAAATGCACACAGACTGCATTCAGAAACTGAACCTAAAAACAAGCGTTTAGTAACTTTGTGATGTCACAACTAAGCAGTCACCACCTCAGAGCTATTAGGCAGAAACTCACTGATACTGGAGCTCAGAGGCAGCACCAGACCCCTTTTCTGGGACATGAGCCCCAGTATAAATGTCGTATATGGGGTACATTATACTATATTCTAATTATATTATAATGCTTAAAGAATAAGCAAAGTCAGTTCAGATGGAGTCGTGCCCCAGTGGAGCTGAATGGCTAGCAACGCCCCTGCTAGATCGCCAGAAAGAAGCCTGAGAGAGGAACTATATTGAATTGGATTTTGGTTCTTAAACCCCAAATTATCTTCTTTGGATCAACACTTTAAAATAAAACCATGGAATAAAGTATTATATAGGAGCTTTAAAATGACCTATTATATATTATGACTGGATAATGAAGGCTATACCACACATAGCGTACACCAGCTCTCTCAGGGTTACAGCTGAGCAGAGTTCAGTCGTACTGTGATGATGACTGACAGGCCCCACCATCCCTGTGGTATTCAAAATATCAACACTAAGCTTACATACACTGGAAAGGAGAAAAAGAAAAAAAGGGGGAATCCTGTGTTTTTTCTTTCCTACGGGCGGCTGAGGCTGGATCTTTATATTGGCTGTCACTGGGAGGCAGGAAACCTCTTTGCTTTACTGTAAACCCATACAGCAGCCACAGCCAAAGCCTATTGAGGAGATGCCTTTCATATGCCCATCCAACTCCCAGCTTTATTTGATGTTGTTCCCTGTGCTGTTAGCAGAGGCTTACATCTCTTCAATATTAATGGCCCATGGTGGGAGGCACCATGGCACTTAATAGAAACATTAATTATTCAAAAGGCCTATCTTTTGGTAGGCACCTCTACTAATGTGCTAGTATGTATACAAATCAACTCATGATGGGGGCTTTGGTGCATACAATCAAAAACCAAATTTATTAATAAATTCAGCCCACCAGGGGAACGTCTGCTCCTTAAAGAAACTGTAATCACTGAGAGACGGAGGAGGTGGCGGCGGGGGGAGGACGCCGCCTTAACCCGGCGATGGGGAGGAGAAAATGCCGGCGCGTCTAGCGTGTGCATCTGAAGTGCGTGCTCATGTGAAGCGCCTGCCGAAAATTAATGCAGAGTTGGTTTTTGCCACCTACAGCTGTAAACAGACCTCGGTTCAGTCGGCCCACGGGGGGGCTCCGCTTCCTCTTTCCTCCTTCACCGCCCTCCCTCTTTCCCTTCTTCTTCTTCTTCCTCCCACCTTTTCATGGTTCAGCTCCTCTCTCTCTCTCTCCTCTGTCCTTTGTTCTCTCTCCGTTGCCTCACTTCACCCCACTCAATCCCTCCACATCCTCCGTATTCTCGTTCACAACCATCCATCTCTCAGTCTCTGTGATATCGCTATTAACTTGTGCATTCTAATAATTGCATTTGTGCATAAATCCTCTTTCCTTCATCTGACAGCTCCCCTGCAACATGAACTTGTTGCATCAATCTGTGGCTTATACACTGTGTAAGTAGTAAAGAGCTCTGACAATAAGGGAACATCTCTCTACCTCAGAATACAAAGTCCTGCAGCTGCTGCTGTAGGCGGACAAATTGAATCTCTTTGCTTTCAATACATTACAGACTTCTGACAGATTGCTGACCGTGAGTTTCTACGCCCTCGCTGTGCCAAACCCACAGAAACAAACATTTTTAAGGTATCATCTTGTCAGACAAAACAGTCCGAGAGTTATAATCAATAATACGCCATCGGACAGCAGCAACAGACAGATATGATAAGTCTACCTATAATACCTGTGTTTGGGCCAAAGCACAAAGCCTGTCTGCAGGAAAATGAGCAGATTCTTGTGAAATATTGTAATTGAACGTTGGTCTTTCTGCACAATCCGGATTTTCTAACTGCGATGTTCTCTGTGCAAAACACCAAACATATATATTTACAGACAGAGACGTATCGACTGTATTTACTTTAAAAAGAAAACAACAACCATCACTCAGAGAAAGTTTGGCGACACAGACTTGCTGTGTTTTTTTAAGTTATTTTTTTTCCAGGCTTCTGTCTTTATTATAGTCATAGTGATAAAAGAGACAGGATGATTGGTGAAGACCCAGACTGCCGGGTCGAGGACTAAAAGCCCAATTGGCATGAGCTCCAGCAGGTGAGCCACTGAGGCATGCGGCCGGAGATAGACCATATCTCTTATTTAGCCTCTCCTCGCCAGGCTCACAGTCTCCTCCCGAGGATCCACAACAGCTTCGTCTTTATTTACTTCCAGCTCCAGAACGTAACAGACTTTTATTAGAAGCTGGTCTTTATGTCCCAACTCCCTCCTCTTCGATATGTGTAATTGCTCATAACGGTTAGTGCAAAGTGCTGCCTGCAGCCGATGACCTCCCCTCTCCTGCTCTTTCTGCTCGCTGTCTCTTAGGTTTAGTTATTTTGCTGCATCCTTCAGTCACAATGATACACATAGTTTATCTGCAGTGATGGAGGTGAGCCTCAGTGTATTGGAAGCACTTCTCCATCTGAAGAAACCGGCACTGGACTCAGTCAGTCGCTCAGTCAGTCAGTCAGTCAGTCAGTCAGTCAGTCAGTCGGGGACATTCATGATTATAGAGCTGGACTGTTGTTACAAATACCAGCTCCTTCAAACACTCTCCTCACACATGTCATAGTTTAAAGCTTTTCCTGTAAACCTCTCCTCCTTCTTTGTCCCCTTAATGGTCGTAGAGTGGCAGATGAAGGTCTGGGCTGATGGCAGGTGGCCTTGGCAACCGCATACCGTGATCATAACACTAATAAAAGCACTGAGGGGAACGAGGTATGTCCCCACTCGACGGCCGTGAGCATCTGCCATAAAGCGCATAGCATAATGGAGTTACATGAGAGGGTAACTTAACTCAACCGGATGAGTCAGAGATAGTGATAAGAGAGAGGGAGAGTGAAGAGGAGGAGGAGGGGGCAGCATCCTTCCCCTCTTTTTCCCGCCTTATCTGCATACAGTAGTATAGCAAATCAATTAACCAAGTTGTTAACTTCACTTTTTAATTGGCTGGAGTTAGATGGGAGTATGTGGTGGCGGGATGAGAAGCCGAGTGAATCGATTGCTAAGGGGGATATTGGGGGGGGGGGGTGGGGATTGTAAGGGGGGGTCTGGTGGTTTAGCCACAATGCACTGGTGCGTTACAGAGGCCTAATTAAATAGTATGTCCTCCTGGCTCTGACTCCCGTGTGACAGCCAACCCACCAGGCCGGGTGGTTGGAACAAGAGGAAAAAACCTCTGGGAAAACAAATAAGCACTTCCAGGTTGTGACCCTGTGATGCTGAGGTGGGAAGACACCAAACTAAACTACCAGGCTCAGTGAACGGGAGAGACGACACAGTCAACCTCCAAGATATTTTAAGAAAAGAAAAAGAAAAGAATAGTCCTGGATTTCCACAATAGGAGAAGCTACTTAATTATTTAAAGTGGTTGCTTTTTCTTTTGTTTTTGCCAGGTTATTTTATATGGTTTCCTGTTTAACATCGGCTGGTGCCAGAGTTACTTTTCAAAGAGCTGGAATAACCTTGTGAGAGGACAAAAGACATTAAAATCTATGAGCAGGCATCTGTGCACACTGCACCCACCCAGGCACAAAGAGGAGGCAGATGTCAAAGAGACAGGCCTTTAAAAGTGAATATCTCTGTGCACTTGTGTGTGTGTGTGTGTGTGTGTGTGTGTGTGTGTGTGTGTATCAGCGGCCTTGCCCTTGGATAATCCCTGAATGTGAAAACTTGCATGAATATGCACCTGTGAGCATGACACATCGAGTCCTGCAGGTACACACACACACACAGTCATAAACATACACACTGTACATACATGCCGTGGGGTATGGACTTTTTTTTTCCTTTTAAGCAAAACCAAGACGAGCTCCCTCAATTAGAGAGAGAGAAAGAGAGAGGGAAAAAAATGAGACAAAAGACAGACAAAGAGAAAGTGAAGGTTTTCAGATCTGCATGCATCGGATGGGGGCCTGAGCCCCGGGGAGAGTCTTTAAGGCTCATTCTCATTCTCCACGGGTCCAGAGGAAAACAGAGCTGAGTAGAATAGGTGCTTCTCATGCAATTCCTCTCAATGCAAATCAGACATTTCACTGTCAAGAGTCATTTCAGTCTCTTAAGAACTCTGCTGCTGTTAGTGTCACAACTTTTTGTATAAATGTTTTAAAAAAGAGAGAGAGACAGACACAGAGAGAGCAGGCCAGGATCCGGTATAATCCAGATTTATTGCACTTTAGTTGTTGTGACGTGCTTAAGAGAATTCAGAGGTCTTTAACAATGCAACAGGATTGTTACTGTCGCCAGTGACAATGTCTTATTAAGCTGATACAAGCTGTTATGGCTGTTCGCTTTTCATTTTAAGTGAAGTCCCAGAGCCGAGTGCCTCATGATCCTGAATGAATGGAGAACGGCGGCAACATGGCGGCTGATTATTGGACATTGATCAGCGTCTGGATACGCGTGGGTGGGCAGGAAGGACAGGGGGGGATTGTGAGTACTGACCTCGGTGATGCGTGGGTTGGTGCACTTGACATTCTTGGTGGACAGGTTGAGCCAGCGGGTGGTGTAGGGGTTGATGGGCGGGCAGTGGTGGCGCAGCGTGCACTTCCCCTCTCCGCTGCACCAGCCGCACTGGAACTTCCTCTCCGCCTTCAGACACATGCCGCAGCTGTCCCGCTGGGCCGCGCACTTGTACAGGTGCACTGTGGGATACGGGAGGCAGCGGGGATATATGGTGAACACACAAAAAAAAAAACCCAACCTGAGTATTTGAAGTGTGTTTTTATTTAAGGATAACAGATTGCAGAACTGCTGCGAGTGACACATCCCCACAGGCTGTCGATTAAGCTCCTACTAACACTTACATTTTCAGGTACAGCTGTGATTAACATACTATATAAATAGACACACACATACACAGTGTCCTGAACTCAGACAGAATTAAAGGGATAGTTCAACATTTTTGACAAATTGTTTTAGAGGTAATTCGTGTTTCCGTCGGGGGCAGTTTTTCAGCAAGCAGTCTCTGTATTTACCTCTAAAACAACTCGTATCGTTCTGTTATTATCTCATAGCGTGGTGAATGTGCAGGTCACAACTTGTCCACCAGAGCGTTTTGGAGTTGTTGAAATCCCATGAGCCTCCGTAGCATAGCTCTGAGCAGCTCGTGGCTCTGCTCCACCGTTCTAAAAATAGCTTGCACCGACAATTAAAGGTAACAAACCTACTGCTATGACTACATCGATTATAGCAATGGGCTAATTTGCCAACATGTTCAACTATCCCTTTAAAGCGGTGGACGGTGTTGCATTTGTACAGCTTCATCCTGTTTGTCGGAAGCATCTCTTGTTCTTACCTTGGATATTCTCCGGGTTATCAATAATGAAGTTGCCGTTCCACACCACTGAGAAATCCACAGGCAGCTCACTGATTTTCATTCCGTCGTACAGATACTAGAGGCCGAGGATGGTGAGGAAGAGGGGAAGAGACAGAGACAGAGAGACAGAGAGGGGGAGATGAAGGTGAACCAAAAAAAGAGAGGAGGGTTTCAATGGGAGGTTTGGGAATTTGAATCCCCATGAGTCCTTGCAGATGCGGCTCTATGTCCTTCCACTGTTACTCCAAACTTACATCATCTCGTCATCAGAGAGCTGACACAGGGAGAACGGAGAAGAAACGCTACAGCTGGCCAAGAAGCTCCAGCTTCCCTTTGCTGTCCTTAACTGCCTCCTGTGCCCTTAATTCCAAGCCTGACTTTTATTGTGTGTGTGCGTAGAAGACAGAAATAGAGAGAGTAAAATGTGCATGCATGTGGTTCCACTGGGAATATACTGCAGAAGTCAGTACGTGCTTGACTGGAGGGCAGAGCCAGGCTGCGCTGTTCTCCAGTGTAATTACTACGGCTGCATCTCCTGTCTCTGCGCACACTAAATGACACATACACAAACACAAACGCAAAGTGGTGTGTAGCGCTTATTTTCCACTGACACTAATATAACCGATGTAATTGCCTATGTATAATATGTACAGTATTGTTTTCTGTATAATGAATAAACAACTCCTGCTCGAATAAACAGCAGAAAAATACACGGACTAATAACGCATCGGCAATTTTGGCTCCTCAAACCCACCGAGCTGTTCTGGCACTGCACGCTGGAGCTGTTGAAGCGCAGGGCGGTGACTCTGTGGCTGACTCCCTGGATGTGGAGGACGCACTCGTACCCTCGCTGGCCGGACTGAGGCTGCGGCAAGTTCCTGGCCTTCAGGGTGATGGGCTTCACTTCCCCCGCCGGGATCAGGATCTCCCCGGAGCGAACCAGCTGGGGGCAGTCCTGCAGGAAAAACAGGAACAGGTGATAAATAATAAACACTTTTTAAAAAATACATGTTCTGTTTTTTGTTTAGTAGGATTGCAAAGGGGAGGAACATTTCCAGAAACTTTCCATGGGAAGTTAAGATGGGGAATTTTGGAAATATTCCAAATTGGAAACTTTCTATGGGAATTTATGGGGATTATTGGGCATTTATGGGAATTAACTGGAAATTGGGGGTAATTTAAACAAACTGTATCATATACAAACATAAATGTAAATATTTTGTTTGTCATATGCAGACATCCATGCAAAATAATACAATTAAAAAACATGACATTTCAATGGATTTATTTGTGAGTAGAACTTTATCAAGTTTTAATTCTTGTATGAACAATCAATCCCCCCCCCCCAAAAAAAAGTCCCATTCACAATGTTAAATGAAAGGAGCCCCCTGATTGAGGAATATCATATAGATATTCAAGTGTACAATCCTAGTGTTTAGTTTATTAGCAAAAAAGAGAGGAGCTGATGAACGGGAAGAAATGTGAAGCATGATGTGCTCAGCTGAAGATGAAATGACTCCTGTGACCTTGGAAAGCTCTGAGCTGATATCTGAGTGTCTGAGTGTTGAACAGCTCATTATCAGGAGTGGGATTTTTCAAACTCCTCAACTGGCGGAGACTGAAAATTATCACACGCACACACATAGACACACACACAAAAAAAGACGAAGTACTGAGTGGTTTAAAGCACCAAGGCGGCAATTTAGAGGTCAGATCTGTTCACAATGTATCGTGAAAGCAACATTGCATCAAGAAAACTATTACAGCAGCATCGCACACTGAAGATCTGCTCTTGCTGACCTTAGTGGCCTCCATATATCTCAAGACCTGTCAGATAAATATCACATGAAGACCTCTATGCCTTATCTCAAATCTCCTATTGAAACAGCTGCAGGGAGAGGAGCCTGAGTGCAAGATCCATATGATGTAAGCATATAGATTGTCTTATGAGTAAATTGAATAAGAGGTAAAAAACTCATATTGCAGCATACACCATCAGATAAACATAGGAACCTACACACACACACACACACATGTGCATATTGCAGGTGGCCTGGATCTACTGCACATGATTGATTCGGTCAGAGTGATCCTGTGTCATTGTTAAGACACACTAAGCTCAATAACTCCAGAGATAATAGACTGTTAATTGGCACTGCAGAGAGAACAAGAGCTCCGAATGGGGAGGAAAAAAAAAAAAAAAAGGGCCAATTCGGAAATAGAAGAGCTTAGATGGCTGTCTTTCTGAAGACATGCCCCGAGGCTGACACAGAGCTGGAACACACGGAGCAGAGCAGGATGCAGACAGGAGTAAATAGACAGAGAGAGAAGAGAGAGGAGAGAGTGGAGAGAGAGAAATGTGTAGGAGAGAGAGGGGAAGTTGTGCGACCAAGCTTTTGCTTATGTACATTATGTGTTTGTGTTGCACCGACCTCGGAGGCGTTGACTCGTCCCTCCTGGAAGGAACAGCTGGACGGGTCGTGGGTGCACAGGTTGCGGTACTTGCACCAGTGGCAGCGGAAGGCACTGTTCACACACGACAGGCACCTGCACACATAAACACACACACACACACACACACACACAAAGGGTGAGAGTCAAGAAAAGGCAACACAGTCAAGGAGAGTGTGTCGTTGTCGTTGTTGTTTGCCAAAAAGAGGGGGGAAGTGCCACAGAGGAAATGAGTTCACATCCCAAGTGGGCACCTGCTGTTGTTGTTGCCCTTGCGGTTGGCACGGTACCTAATGGATGGCTGCTGGGGAACCGGTTCTCTCCCTCTCTCTCTCTCTGCATATATTTTCCAGCGCCATATATTAACACCGCGCGTCATGTGCGAACACGAGGCTGCACATTAGCCCTGGTAACCAGAATCAGATGGAGGGAGAAAGAGAGAGACGGAGTGGAGGAACGTTGAGTAATGAGGACAAATAAGACATTGGCGCAGCTTGATCCTGCAATTACCATTAGCCCTGCATTGTTGGAGTGCCACTGTAATTACCAGCTGTTAGGTGTGTGTGTATGCGTGTATGTGTGTGTGTTTTTTGCATGCACAATATGTAAGTGAGTGTGTTTTTTGTGCATGTGTCACCAACGTGGGGACATAGTGTACTGTACTAGTACTGCAGCATCAATACCACTGTGTGAAAAAATACTTCCCTCTAACTGCAACTTCTTGAATATTACCAACAAACTTCAGGCGGCAGAGCCACTTAGCCACTGAGCCACTAGTCTGAAGGTCGCTGGTTCGATTCCCAGCTCTTCCAGTGTCTCCCACCACTTGTGTGTGTGTGCTAGAAAAAGTGCTTTCTGTATTGGATAAAACATGAATGGTTGACTCTGGCTTTTAATGTAAAGTGCTCGGTCAATAAGACTTGAAAAGTGCTGTATAAGTGCAGTCTGTTTATTATTGGATTATTATTATAAATGTAGGGCAGCATGGTGGTGCAGCGGTTCGCACTGTCGATTCACAACAACACAGTCGCGTGTCTTCTCTCTGTGTGTGTGGAGGAGCCGTATTCAAGTTTCTTTTTGGTTTATTTCCATTAACAGAAGATGCTGATTAATTAAAAGATTAATTTATTGGCTTGATTGACTTTTCTTCTTGTATGTGCTCCTCCCTCCTCTCTCTGCCAGTCCACCAGAAACCGCCTCCATCAGCTCCTCTTGACCGAGCTACCCCATTTTCCATGTTATTCCATATTCCATGTTGTGAACTGTTGTCTGTATACAACATTTGCCCGTCCTGGATGAGGGATCCCTCCTCTGTTGCTCACCTTGAGGTTTCTCCTGTTTTTTTTCCCCTGTTAGGGGTTTTATTGAGAGTTTTTCCTCAGTCTATGTGAGGGTCTAAGGGCAGAGGATGTTGTTATGATCCTGTGTGAAGCCCTTTGAGACAAACTGTTGGTAAAAATGAGCTAAACAAATAAACTTGCCTTGCCTCAGGCCCTAACTTCTAAGTTTGACAGTGGACAGCAGGTGAAGCGGTGACCTGTTCAACCGCAGCACCTCTGGATTTAACCGATCTGCGGAACATCATGTTGCGTTCAGGTTTTGCTTTTTCATGTTTGACAAAAAAATAATTGTCATCAGTGAGTGAACCACAATACTCATTGGACCTTTTGTGGCTGCACGTCTGACACTGCTCACTCCATGGGGGCAAAGGGTTAATTGGCAAGGATTTTCTCAAGACATGCAAGTGATTCTACTACATGTTGGTTCTGATAGCACATGCACCTTTAAGACTGAGTCCTTTCTGCGGTGACCCAGGTTTGGATCTTTCTCTGCATGTCAAACCCTCTCTCTCTCTCCACTAACTCCAGTCACTGAAAACAACAGGCTTACCTGCAACGTGCTCCAGCTCTATAAGGCTAACGAGTGAAAATTGTCATGTTATTTTTGACTCTTTCAACCACCGCTGGGTTGTTGAATTGAACCGTGTAACAACACGTTGAATGTTTGATGTTCATTATGGTCGTGTTCACAGTGGTTATTGTAGTGCAGTGGCCTCTGCGGTGCACACGCAGCAGAGCAGAGCACTTGAGGAAACGCACTTCACTTTCTAACACTGTGTACTGGTCACATGGATGAATGGATGGAGGGATGAGCAAATGAAAAAGCGACAGCCTGAGGCTAAAAGACATAATGCTCTCTGTGTCTTGCACATAGTGGGGGGACAACACGCACTTTTAATTGATTGTGACTGCGTTTACTACACTATGTATTCATGAACAGTTGTTCAGAGAGCGAATTGTAGTCTCACTTGGCTCTCCATCTCTCCTTCTCTCCTCTCTCTCACTCTCAGAATTAAGGCTGTGTTATGCATACTTGCTTATTGTGAAATATTCATCGGTGCAAAAGCAAAGGGAGGGATCTCTGGCAAGCACACTAATTCAGAACAATAGGGCTGATTCACCTTCAGGCGAATAGTGTGTACAGTATGTGTGGAAGAGAGAGAGAGAGGGAGGGAGATGGAGGGAGCAGGAGTTGGCATCAGAGTGCGAGGGAGAGCGAATGCCCTTTTCAAGTGTATGTATCTTTCTTTGTGTGTGTGTGTGTGTGGCTGCATAAGCAACTCTGTTCGTGGTTGGCGATTAACTGGGCTGATGCGAGAGTCGGTAATTGCTTTCTGTGCTGCTCAGACGGGTTCTCCGACAGCAGACAGCAGTACCAAGCTATAGGGCAGCTTGTATAGTGGTGTGTTCGTATCTGCTGACATGTTTGTGTGCGTGAGACAGAGAATAACACTGCCTGTTTTCATCTTTATCACGGCTATAATGTTTAGTTTGAACATCGAAGGGGACAGTGAAAGGATAATATGACGTGCAGCAGCTCGTACAGCCCCCCCCCCACCACCACCACCACCACCACTTCTCCCCCTGATCTCCATTCAGCGCTGCTCCCAAATCAACCAGGCCTTTGGATCCGGCACAAACAGAAGCTGCCACGCTGGAATGAAGTGAAAGTGATGAAGCAAAGGCATCACAGTTACTGAGATCTCCAATCCAGCATCACTCAATCGGGGGGGACAGACATGAAATCCCCACTGAAGAGCTGTTAGGCACAAAGACGCGTGTGTTTTTGTGCTGCGGGACGTTCGAGACGAAGGCTTCATTAGCTAAAACTTCCTGTTACGGTGCTGTGGCAGCAGCCAGTGATCAGCTTACATTAGTCTTTACAGGGGTTATTTTTAGGGGGAGGGGGAGGGCTGGGCGCTGCATGGGCAAGGTTAAGGACAAATTGTAACTAATTCCCACAGCATTGATCCTGCAGGTTTTTTTTGAGCAGCGGGTCTGAGAGGGCATTGTTTTTTCAATTAAAAGAGAATGAATGGACTCGGGAGGAGGGAGATACTCACAGCTGGTGGACGCTGCAGTTGTAAAACTTGACCTCCGTGCTGATGAGCATCTGACCCGTCTCCTTGGAGTTGAGCCTCAGCTCCACACCCGACCAGTCTGAAAGGGAGAGACACGTTTATTACACTAAAAAACAAACAAACAAATCAGCACACACACAAATAAAATATCATTTAATCTGATGAAATTTTGTTCTCCTGCATTTTGCTGAACAGAGATCTGGCTTTGCTTCTGTTCTCTGTGAAAACAGCCTCTTATCCCCCCGCGAGAATACAGCCTCCATAAATATATGTGTGCAAGTGTGTGCGTGTTGTGTTTGTATATGTGTAAGTGTAGAGCAGCCTGAATTTCAGATGACATTCAGTGTGTAGGAGGTTTGAATGACCCTCAGTGCCCCGTTCTCTCTGCAGCACCTGTTGGGAATCAGACTCTTGTTTCACGCGAGTCTGCGCAGCATGCAGGCTCATCGCTGACTTCTACCACTGCACATTTGTCTCAAAGGATCTGGCAAACAAAGTGGTACAGAGTTCTAGTCCACACAAAACCTCCTCTAGGATTTTTGGTTTTCCATAGTGGAGGAGTGGCAGCTCCTTCTCATGAATTTGAAGCTCATCGTCCTCTTGGTTTCATCCTAACCTCTCCTCCTCCTCCTCCTCCTCCTCCTGCTGTTGCTGCTGCTTTGTTTTAATTTCTCATCTCCTCTTCATTTCCTCTTCGTCTTCACCTTTAGTCTCATTTCCTCTCGTCTCCTTTCCTCTCCTCTTCTCTGGCCACTACTGTTGCACGAGCAATGTCGATGTATAACAGATAGAAAGGTTCACTAGGGGACACAAGATGGAGGAGTGTAGCGTGGAGGTCGGGAGGAAGTGGCCTCCAGGGGAATAAATGTGGAGTGAAAATGGAGGTATAAACAGCTGGAGGGGAGGGGGAGAGGCAAGGAAAGAGGATGAAGGAATGAAGAAGATGGTCAAAAGGGAAAAGGAAGAAGAGGAGGAGGAGGAGGAGGAGGAGGGGGCGTAGATAGAAAGAGGGGGGGAGAAGAATGGTGGGATGGATGGATGGAGGAAGGAAGGAAGGGCTTACAGCGGGGATTGGCTGACATTTACCTGGGGGAGAACATTCATATTAGAGGCTGATGCACCGCTCCCCATGGGAGCTCTGGGCAAACAGGGCTGTCATTTACTCACAGGGAGGAGGATTACCAACCACCCCACCCCCCCCAACCCACCCCCCAAACCCACCCCCCAAAAAAACACACAGTGATTTCCACACACTGCACATAATATATTATTCAGGGTGTTTGGTTTTGCGGCCCTGCAGCCATCTTGGTTTGCAAACAACAGGTTATTTATCGGCAAACAACAGGTGTTTGTGCTCATAATGATATATATATATGTGTGCAAATAGATGTCTCTGTGGAATATGAGGGAATATGCTGCAGGAATGTTGGAAAGGTCGTGGCATTTCTATAAAAACTATATTTGAGGTGATTAGCATAACTCTGGACCCGGACCTGGGAGTTGTTTACCAATATCTTCTTCTCAGAGGAGATAAAAATGGCTGATTGGACTTGACGTGCTGCTTAAAGGGATAGTTCAACATTTTGGCAATTTTGCCTATTGCCATAATCCCTGTTGTTAGGAGTAGATTCATTACCTTTAATTGTCGGTGCAAGCTGTTTTTAGATCGGTGGGGCAGAAATGTGAGTCTGAACTACATTCCAGACACGGCTGCTAGGCGGAGTGATTTCAAGTAGTTCAGAGTATTTGCTTCATATATATGTTATTATTTCATAGCGTGGTGAATGTGCGGGTCATAACTTCTTAACGAGAGCATTTTGGCGTTGTTGGGTTGTGTATTTGATGAGTTTTGAGGGAAAGGCGAAAGTATTGATTCATGAGCAGCTTGCATCTCTGCCCCGCTGATCTAAAAACAGCTTGCACTAACAATTAAAGGTAATGAACCTACTCCTAAGACAAATTTGCCAAAATGTTGAACTATCCCTTTAAATACTGTTTATTACCACCATGAATGATCATTTTTATTTTTACCTCTCTATGCCTTGATGCCCTGATGCAAACACACAAATCCACCATGTTGACTCCCCAGTTCCCAGCTGAGCTCAACCTGCATGTTAGCCCATCGCCTGTTAACCCAGCACCAGGGGAAGTAATGTGGAGAGCTGCAGCTCAGCCGCAGGACCCCGAGACCTCAATCTGATCCTCCAGGAGCTCTAATAGGGCTCGGCCTTGTGTGTAGCACACTTCAGAGCCGCAGAACTGATCCTGGATCAGCGGGAGTTTGTTAAGTAGATGGTGGCTGAGTGTTGAATCAATAAAGATGTTGCATGTTGCATGAGGAGTATAAGAGCGGAGAGGAAGGGGGACATGTGGGAATCACAAAAGGCAGAGTGTGTGTTTGTGGAGTGAGGGTCTCATGTAACTGCTGCTGGCTTGTTTGTTAGTGTTTGTGTGTGTGTGTACCTTGGTCGGTGGGGATGAGGGGGACATCCTTGGCGGCAGGAGACACACACAGTATCTGGTTGCCATTGACCTGCCCGTCCACCTCCGTCAGGTTGCCAAAGGAGCAGGTGATGCCCGCAGAAAGGTCTGGAACATCGCTCACCTTCACCAGCAGCTGCAGGGTGTGGAGGGGAACAAAGGAAGAGCTTGTTTGAACATGGATCAAAATGTGGAGCAAGACACAGACACACAGCCAGGTGCATGTATGATAATCTAACAACAGGGCAAAGAAACAAGGTAAATATATATATATATATTTATTCACACTATTCCACAATAAATTAGCATCTTTGGTGAGATGAGACAATAATAGGCTGGAGAACATGCAGCAGTGCAATGAGCTCCAAATAGAATAAGAACACAGTGCTGCTGGCAAAGCTGCTCAGCCACTTTGCCAAGGATTGTTGCCGTGTCTTAAAAATGTTATCAGCGCCACAATAAGACTGCGTTTAGATCTTCATCTTTTATTTTAGAGAGACGAGAAGAAGAAGAAGATGAAAAAGAAGAAATGATTCCAGTGGTCGAGACAGAGATGTGTGTGAAGGGAAATTGGAAGGAACGTCCGCATATTTGTTAAAAAAAACAAAACAAAACAAACGAATAATATAAAAAATAAATAAAAAAAACACGCATTCACACGCGATGTGCAGCGCAGCAGTACATATGCAATATACCACACACACATAGGAGGCGTTTGAAGTCTCTCTCTGGAGAGCCGGTGGTGACACTGGGGCTGAAGCGTTCAGCTGCTCTGCCTATAAATAAATGTATTCTGCGCACAGGGTGTGTGATCTGGCTCCTCCAGCCAACTGAGGCAGCCTGGATAATTATCACCATGGCATTTCACAGCCTTGTTCCATTAGCTGTTATTTTTGGGCCATAGCGTTTGAAGTTTCTCTTTGTTTTATCTGCCTCTCACTAAACACCGCGGGGCTACTGGGACAGGCGAGGCAGCTGAGCAGCTTAACTGCAGGCCTTTCAAGAGATGCTGACTGTCTCAGTAGCTGACTACACTGCCTCCCTCGTTAGCCGGCTTACTCTGGTACCCATTGAGAGAATGGATGATGTGTGTGTATGTATTTTTTTTTTTTTTTTTTTGAGGACCTCTCGTCTTCCTCTGTTTTACCGTCACCGTGTTTGTGTTGCTTCGCTCCGAGGTTGTGTCAGAGAGATCCTTGATTACAGCAATCACAGCAATCAATGTCTTTTGTTCAATGTAGAACTCCCTGAGTAACCTCTCACATTAATTAGCTCTCATCGTTTCTTTTTTTTTCTTTTTGTGCTTAGACACACATATACAGATAAACACTTGACATCTTCACATGCACACACACACACACAAAGGCAGGTTGCTATGGAAAGTGAGTGTTAACTTGATGATGATCATGATGGGTGTGTTTTTTTTCCTAATTGGTGACAGAGTTATAATGATAAATGTAATCTGATTGTCTTCTCTGTGTTTCATGACATGCGTTACCATGGAGATGGCCGCCGGATGGGACCCTGTGGAATTTGTGAGTGTTTTTTTGTGTGTGTTTTCTGACCCTGCTGTCGCTGTTATGGCTGAGATGGAAGCAAACATAACTGCTAACATGTTTGTAAACCAGACAATGGGGCGAGCTTTTACCGAGGGCGAGCTCCGGGGGGAGATTTCATGTGGTGCAGGGTGACTCACTGCCAGAGCTGCTGCCAGAGTTATCACATTTATTTATTTATTTTATCTTTTTCGTGTTTAACCAGTTCGAGAGAAGCAGTAAAGATGTCATTCCAAAAAAAAAAAAAAAAAAAAAAAGGAGACATTTATGAATATTTTAAAGTGAAATCATCTTTTAAACCATTGAGAATCCTTCAAACCTCTTCGACTTACTGATGATAGGAACTTTATAATGTTGCCAGCTGGATTATATCCTAGATTTGTTTGCTATCGTTATACAGTATACTCACACTAACTTTGCTGAAAATACATCCGTGGAAAAAAAACTGATGTGAATGGACAGCTGGTTAGCAACAAGAACAACACCCTTAATTATCCTTAATAAATGAGTTGTCATTAAGGAGGAAAGTAGCCAAAGCCATTGTACCAGGCTGGAAAGTTGGAGTTTATGGGGATTTCAAAGCCGTGGCCTCTAGTGGCCATGTGAAGAACTGCAGGTTTTGTCACTACCCTTGAGCTGCACTTGTTTTGCACGACCTTAGTGTCAAAATATTACTACTTAAAGGGATAGTTCAACATTCAACAGCTATTTTTAGAATGGCGGAGCAGAGCCGTGAGCTGCTCAGAGCTACGCTACGGAGGCTCATGGGATTTCTTGGTATACCTCATCAAACTCATCAAATACACAATCCAACAACTCCAAAACGCTCTGGTGGACAAGTTGTGACCTGTACATTCACCACGCTATGAGATAATAACAGAACGTTACCAGACAGAGTTGTTTTAGAGGTAAATTCATGTAAAAAAGCTGATACGCGTTGCCTTCAGGGACAGTTTTTCAGCAAGCAGTCTCAGAATTTACTTCTAAAACAACTCTCATGTGTTGAAAGTTGACCTTTAAACTGTTGTGTATAACCTCGTTGCAAGCAGCTTCTTCTACGAAAGTGTTAAACATTTCTCTCAAGCACATGTTGGATGACACAAACGTCGCTGTGGATACAGAGACAACACAAAGTACCAACCAGACAGCAGCCTGACTGAGAACAGCGCTGAATTTTTAAACCCACACCTTCGTCTTGTGACACCAAAACTGTGCGTGACTCATCCATATAATTGAAAATGAACATTAAAACCAAACCAAATGTTGCTGAGCATCCGAGGTGAAAGACACACCAGAGGAAATCGCCTCTTTTTTTGAACCTTCACCAGTGTGAGTGCATAAAAAAAAAAAAAAAAACTAAAGCGTGTCCTTACTTTCAAATGTGCAGCATTCAGTGGACCTTGGACAGGCAGAACCTTTCACTGATGCTCTATCTGCCTTTTCTTTCTGTGTTCTTTTATTTTATTTTTTATTTTGCGTAGTCCATGTGGAAATACTGCACTGTACTCTGCTGCACTTGGACAACTTTAACACCTACACACCCACCCACTCAAACATGTCTTGGCACACATATTGACTGCTCTGTAACAAGTGAGCATATGCACGCTGAAACGCCCACGTAGTAGAGCTCTTCTGAACCTTCCCATCTAATGTTTATGCATCAACCACAATCAAGACCGGGCGAATGTGGGATCATTTAAAATGTTCTGCCTCTGTACGTGGGCAGAGAAATATGTAGATGGGAGCTAATTTTTTCCATTGTGGTGTGTGCAAGTTTGCGGTGTGGTGAGACTGCAGGTGTTTGGCATTTTGTGTGTAGTGTACATCCTGCACATACTAATGAGAGTGTGTCTGTGCAAACTTACAGGAACGCTGGGCTCCGACACCGCAATGCTGTCTGGGTACACCGTGGCCTTCACACACTGGTTGAGGGACGCAGCGAAGCGATACGGCTCATCTGCACGCTCACACCGGTTCCTCTGAGAGCAGCTGAACACAAAGAGTGAGACAGAGACAGAAAGAGGTTACTGACATTGCTGCGAAACAACAAAGCAGACATGTTACAAAAGTACTAATAGGGTGCAAAACACAAATAACTCCATTAATGAACAACTAACAAGAAGAAAAAGAGGTGCTGCCTGGAGTTAGAATAAAAACTAACATTCAGAAAAGTAAAAGGAAAGGTATGAAAACAATGGAACGGAGATAAATACAGACGTTACAATAAAATGCTGCTGTGAAAACACTAAGTGACAATTTAAGTTGCGGCTAAGAAAGGCAAATTGCCAGTGTTGTGACAGAAATCCGAATCATATACAACAACAGCGGGGAGGAGAGGAAAAGACGAGGATTAGGGAAATGTCAAAAACACTGATGGTGAACATTGTCGAAGAAATGGAATATCTAACACTGCCGTAACAAACTAATAAATAAATAAATAGGAAAAAATCCAGCAGTGATGCGGAGGAGGAGGAAATAACAGCGTGTCTCCTTTACATGAGGTTAATAGTCCACTTTCCTCCACAGGATGTGTGACAGGAATATTTTACTGGGTAGACTGGGGCGTAAAAATAGCATGATTGATTGGCTCTAACTGCAACCGGACATTGTATGGACACAGTATAGTTAATGAGCTTTTGATCCACCATCCTTGTCCTATAAGTGAGATGTCCATGCGTTTTATGATAATAAATCAAGTCTATCTTCTATATTAATACTGTGAAAATATCAAAATTTGCACTCTAAAGGCAAAACCTGTGCTCGAAAACAAGCCGTCAGGTTTTCTGTAACTCCGTGATGTCACAACGAAGCAGTTCCTGCTACAGGCCCGGTCCACCTGAAACCCAACATCCATTTGGTTTCTCTGGGTGTTTTTTACTTCAAATCTGCCATGGGATTGTTTGACTATTCATCAAACCATCATAGCCTCCTCTCTGATTGGCTGAGACACCTGTTGTTACTAGAGCTCAAGAGAGAAGCTGAGAGAGGAGATGAGATGGGATTTTGTGATAAAATCTGCAAACGCTTCTTCTCTGATATCAACACTCCAATTAAAAACTGGGGGAAAAGTAAATTATGGGACCTTGGAGGCATCTGGACTGGTCACTAAAAGCCTTTCAAATGTCACCAGATGCTTTACAGTTTCTATATCCGTCGTGTAGATTTGCTTGTTTTATGTCGACTGAAGTTGTAAATGCGACTCGCTCTAAAGCCTGGATACGTTATACGGTTGTTTCATGACTGTTCCTCTCTCTCTCTCTCTGAGCTCAGCAGAACAGATGGCATATTGAAGGCATAATGTGAAACAGTTTTGCCGTTTTGTCGGATTGCTTAAAAACATCAATTACAAAATCGCTCACGCTGGTAGAAAAAAAAAAGAAAGAAAGACAGAAAAGTTTCATTTCATGACACGCTCGCCATCGACAGCATCTGGCTTCTGCGTAGGTGATCGTTCGTTCGTGACTCTCGGGAGCTCTTCCCCGCCGAAACCACATGAAGATGTGGTGGCGGCGGTGGTGGTGGCAACGGCAGAGCAGCCACAGCCACAGCCTCCAGTGGGGTGATTTAATACACCGAATCAACATTAACCATGAAGCCACAGAGCACTAAGCTACTACACACACCCCCAAATTATATCCTTCAATCACTGTGTAACTTTGGAGCCGTAACTAGTGCAAATTATATGCAGTTCACTCATAAGAGATCTTAATGGTCAGACAGTGTATCGAGTACCACACAACACCCCCACAATCCGCCACATCCCTCATTAAAACTCAGCCGTCGCTGCCGCCTCCTCCTTCTTATTAAAACTGTGTGTGTGTCTATGTGTGTGTGTGTGTGTGTGTGTGTGTGTGCCCGCCACCCCATTACACCACAGGCTCTCTGTCCTCATCCAGCCCAGCAGTCTAAGTGTCTGGCTAACTGGCTGTCTGGTCACAGCAGCTCTAATTGGACTCCGATGGGTCAGCCGCTGTCCATGGTGCTGATGTGCCACTACAAGCCTTGTCCATTCTCCCCTGGCTGCCGCTAACTGTGTGTATGTGCGGTGTATGTGTATATGTGTGTATATGTGTGTGTCTGTGTGTGTCAGGGCCCATATCATGCCTCTTAACCACATACTCTCACACATACTGACTCGAAGCTACATCTTCATCCACAGCCTGTGTGTGTAATTATGTTGTCAGAAGTTCAAGCCATATCCAGCAGACTCACATGAGGAGGCACAAGCACAACCAGCGTTTCCACACACATACACACACACATACATACAAACGCTCGTATGCACAGTGCTCCCTTGGGATTTTAGAGAGCAGGAAAGTGTAGAATTAATGTAGTAGTGTGAGTCTCCCACTGGGAGAGGGAGGGGAGGGAGGTGGTGGGAGATTACCTGGTTCTCTCTGTCACCACTTTGGGAAGTGTATTTCTACATATTAAAAGTGACATTTTTTTTTATTTTTTATTATTAGTCCTGATATCTCTTTTCTTTTTTTTGCTCAGTTCGTTTCACACATTTGACTCCCCCACTACTGCGCTTGCCACATCTCCCTCACTCTGTTCCTTTGTCTCACTCGTTCACAAGTTGGAATTAGCTCTCTCTCCTCCGTTCTGAGGCGAGGTGTTACTCCGTCTTCTTTTAACATCCACAATATCAGCAGAAAATTATACTTAATGTGCTTTCAGGTGTGGGGCTACTATGGCAAATGTTTTATGCATGCCCCCCCCCCCACCCTGTACTCCAGCTGTACAAGTAAAGATGCAAAAAAACCAAACAAAAAACAGGGGGTCATTAACTTACAAAAAGCCCCACATTGATTTCCCTCACTGTGATTTTTCTTTTTTTTTTGAAAAATAAAATTCATTTCTGTGCGGTGAAGTAAGATGAGGGTGCAGCAAGGGGGGGTGAGGCGGGAGGAGGAGGAGGAGGAGGAGGAGGAGGAGGAGTACAGGACGGCTGCTGTTGCCATGGTTTCAGGAGATGGCCATTATCTCTGTGTAGTTAGAAGCTGACCCCTTGCCTCTCTCATTAGCTGAAGTGCATGCCACTGAGTGTTGACTAGAATCCTGCCTTCCTCATATTCTCCCTCCTGACCCCCCCTCATCCCCCCCTCCCCTCCCCTTATCCTCCCGCCCCGGCCCCGGCCTGTCACTCACAGCTCGGCCGATGCTTTGTGTTTCCATCACTCAAATTCCTGAGGGCTTGGGGGGGAGCGCGCACGGAGAAATTAGGTGTGTTAGAAGAAGCGAAAAGCATGTTGAATATGTCACTGACAAAGAAGAAAAGAAAAGAAGAAAAAACAACAAACACATATAAACGCCTACATGCATATGCACACACTTGACGTTACAAATGCACGCCGTTCTTATTCCGTAATAAGCATCTGGTAGGTGTTTTCTGTCTCTGTCGGCTCAGCTGCTGCAGGCTGTCGACCTGGGTGTTACACTCTCTAAGCTCTGTCCGTGGTGCTGAAATAGCTGCTGCTTGCACTTCCATCATCACTCCCCTCTTTTGGCATCTACTCTATATAACGCCGCTCTGAGATGCGAGTGCGATTGTAAGTGGCAGTCGCATCTCGTACGGTCGTGTAAGGTGAAAACTACAAAAACGTACGCATAAAAAGGAACACACACACACACACACACAAAAAAAAAACTCAAAGCAAATACTGTTTCCTCCTGTGGCGGCTTTGTGTGGGCTACGCTGTTGGAGCTGCAGCTCTGAGGTGCAAATGAACCGAGACATTAGATCTAGTAATCTAATACAGTAACCCTATGTGTAATGTACAATGTCATCTGAGGTGTTGAGACATTTTCTACGGTGCAGGAGGATGAAGGTTGCAGGAGGCAAAAGACCTCTGGGTCTCCTGCTTCTTATTCTATTGCCCCAGACAGGCAATTACACTGTTGTCTCTGCTGTGTGGAGCCTTGACAGACACACAGGCATATGAAGACACACAAACACACAACCCCTTGTTCAAGGGACCATAGCCAGAGACATAAAAATGAACATATATATGCATAATAACATTAAACCTTCACACCCTCCCTCTCTCTCTCTGTCTCACACACACACACACAAACTCACACACTCACACATCCTGGCCTTGACAGCAGAGCAGGAGACAGGAGAGGCAGGCGACAGGGAGAGATTTCTGTTCTGTTATCCCTCCTCCTCCTCCTTCTCTTCCTCCTCCTCCCCTTCCCTTCCCCTTACCACATCTTAGGACTTCAGTGAAAGTGTGAAGGCCTGTCTGATTGCAGCTCTGGCTGTGAGCACCGTGTTTAAAAACAGGAGGGGAGAACAGAGGGAGCCATTTTAAAAAATCACCTTCCTTCCCTTTACAAGAAGCCAGGCCACAAAACAGAAGGCAGCACAGCAAAAGGGAAAAAAGAAAAAAGAAATGAGAACAGAGCAGAGACGCTTCGGTGGCAGAGGGAGGGGGTGGACCGGTGGAGAAGGACTGGTGGTGGGAAGATGTAGGTACAGAGAGGAGGAAACTAGATGTATATTGAATATTTGATGGCGCCTAACAAAGCTTTACTAGTCTTAAGTGGGAAGCCGTTATGTTGCAGAATCACCGGTGTGATTTGATTTGGTTGAACAGAGCAGAGTCTGGGGGACGGAGACATGTTAATGTAAACATGTATGAAGACTGACTGCACTGGGATTTTGGCTTCCCCGACATGAAACGAGGAATCATTAGGTGAGCGGTGATGCACACACACGCACACACACACACGCTGCCTCCTCCCTCCCCTGTTTGAGTGATTCAGGGCATTTGTTTTCTTACTGCTGCATCTAAAGTATGAGAGCATCCATTTAAATGCAGCAGACCACAGGAGCTACAAAGGGAAGTGGAGGAGGGATAAAAATCTCAGGGCTGACATGGTGTGAGGGGGGCCGCGTTTGAAACCCACAGTTCATGTCAGGGGTCAAAACCCTCCCAGTGCAACTCGTGGTCCGTCTCCTGTGGCGACTGATAATGTCGCTGCACAGCGTGACCATAGCACACACACACACACACACACACACACACACACACACACACACACACACACACACACACACACACACACACACACACACACACACACACACACACACACACACACACACACACACACACACACACACACACACACACATTTCATCTTCTTAAAGATCCTGAAACTATTGTAGTGTAAACTCATAACGACACAAATGGTAAAACACACACATGTGGTTTATGCAAATCCCAGAGTGTGTCGGTCTCTGTCGAAGCCACCGGATGGTTTACAAAGAGACTATTGCTCGGTGCTGTGCATAAAGCTATAGCTTCACTTTGTGTGGGCCGAGCACAAAAGAGAGAAAGAGAGAGAAAGCTAAAGAGGAGGAGAGAGAGAAAAAAAAGGATGCAGTGGAGAGATGGAAACGTTTCAAAAGGAAAATGTATGAGCAAGCGAGAGACAGACACACCCACTGAGCTTTTAGCTTTTATATTAAAACTAGTCCCTGTGTCAGATGATGTGTGTGTATTGTAACCTGCTCATACACAGCCGTCATGTCTCGGTGTGGGAGGAATCTATGGAAATACTGATAGACCTGCATGTTCCTGATCGATATCTCATTAGGCACAATTGGGAAGATGGATGCAGCTTCCCTCTGACTGCTAACTGCGGGCCGCGGCTGATGAGTCGGCCATTAGACACACAGTCTGACATCCACAATGGGCTGAAGCAGCCATTTTCATTGCTGGGCTAATTGTTGTTGCCACTGGTACATTAGAGGAGATTTTTATGGTCGGTGTTCGACATCATCCGCAGCAGCAGGAGCAGCAGCAGCAGCAGCAGTAGCAGAGGCATCACTGTGGAGGAGAGGAGCATGCTGCCATTTAAAAAAAAAAGGATAAGTAGCGTCAACACCCACCACCTCCTCCTCCTCCATCATCTTAAAACCTGGGTCACCTTCCAAAATAAGAGTCCTCTATTTAAGAACCTGGCTGCGTCCCAGAAACCTGCCACTTCCTGTCGACGCACGGCGAATAAACATCACCGGGAACTCCAAAACAAATCGTCTGACAGGCTTTAAGCTCGTAACACCAATTTGCGAACAGTGGACAGCGGTGCCAGTATGGCTGCCGTGTGGGCCGCCGCTGCTGCTGCTGCTGAAACAGATCTGAGCGGTTCAGCCTCATGGAGACTGACAGTACAATACGATACAGCATCACAGCGTAGTAGTGAGATATGTTATTCTGCTCAGAGCCGGGGCCCTGTAATGCTGACTCACTCTCTCTCTCTCTGCTGGGGCCGTACTACACCAATAGCCCTGAGCTGTCATCCACACAACAAACTATGGCGCTGATTTGGACACGCTGAACAGAATTCCTCTTGTACGTGTTACATAACGAACAGCGATCGCCGTCCACAGTCGGATTGTAAAGCGTATAATAAATAGCGATGCTTCAGAAGGGGAGGGACTGGATATACTGGTTAAGCGCTGACCCCTGGCACCGGATCACTCGTCCAATCTCAACTCTTGGACACAAAGTCAGACTAATCTGGACAAATCTCAACCCCCCTCCGCTCCCCTCTTCCCCATCCCCATCCGGAACCCCGCCAGGACTTCCTTCTCCTGGAACGTGTGAGCGAACTAAGAGGATGGAGGGAGAAGCGGAGTGATGTGGGACATTTTTGAGATGGAAAAGCCTCTTTTGGGTGTGATTAGAGAGCTAATCTAACAACCATGAGGCTGAGGGGAGGGGGAGAGGAGGAGGGGGAGAGGGGGAGAGGAGGCGGAGGAGGGAGAGAGTGAGGGAAAGCATCAGCATAACTCCATGTTTTTGGATTGTGGTCAGACGGAGGCTGAACGACCCATTCACAGGACGGCGACTGAAGAGCGCTCGAGATGATGAGCTTCCTTTGAGCTGCAATCAAAACGCCGCTCGGTTTTTGTGGGCCGACGACGAGAGTGTGCAGCATCAAACACTCTCTCTCTCTCTCTCATTCTCATCCCTGCATTCTTACCCATCTCTCTCTCTCTTTTCTCTTTTTTCCCCTCCTCCTCCTTCTCCTCCCCTCCCTCCTTCTCATTCTTCATGCATTCAGTGGATGCCTAGCAGCTGCTGGTAATTAAAGGGACTTTAGAGTCTCACAACATACTGAATCAGAGGAAGAAGAAAGAGAGCGGAGAGACAGGAGAGACAAGAGACGCTATATACTTCTGGCCAGCTCATCACCTCGTCTCACTGTCTCACCGTCTCACACTCCTATTCCTCCTCCTCGTCCTCACTGGAAAGCAAGCTAATGCCCCTCTGTGTTGCTAATTAGCCGCCTTTAGAAAGCTGCACTTCAGCGAGCATGCACACACACAAACATAAAGAAGACGTGAAAAAAAGAAAGAAAGAAGGAGATGGATATTTTAGATGGCAGCTGGGGATCAAAGTGATGGGTGTTTATGTGTGACAATCCAGTCATCTCTGGAGTGTGTGGAGGAGCTCATTCCAGAGAGGGTGGGGGGTGGTGGGGATGGGGGAGATGAGATGAGCAGCGTAGCTTAGATGCTAGCTTTACTATGAAGGCCTCAAACATGGGAAAAAAAGGGGGCGAGAGATAATTTTGCAAAGTCAACAATGGCTTACAGGATGGATGATGATGGAGAACTGGAGGGAAATAGAAGTGGAAAAAAGGGGGAGGAGGTGGTTGGTGAAAGCAGCTGTGGATGATGGCACCATGGCTGGTAAGAAATTACATTTTTGGGTATGTGTGTGTGTGTGTGTGTGTGTGTGTGTGTGTGTGTGTGTGTGTGAAATGAGGGGGCGCAGCTGCTTTTCTCCGGCAGAGTCTGACACGTCGTCGTCGCTTCGGGTCTCGGTTCGTATTGTCGTCTCCATGATAATCAAACCTGCACACATCCAGAGCGTGTTTACATCAAGCAGCTCCAGATCATTTAACGAGATTACATAATTAATCGAGCACCTGTAATTCTTCACATTCCGCCGCTTTCCGTGGCATTTGTGAGTTTTATCCATAATGAATGAGTGAAGGAACATAGGCCGCCGTCTGGAGGTGAACCAGGGTTTCTGCAGTCGCACCCCCGGCTCCTTTTCCTATGCGTTATTGTAGGTGAGTTCCTGGCGGATGATGTAAAGTGGCAGCACGATGTGACGTCTTTGTCTGAAAGGGAAAAAAAACAACAGCGCCTTGCCTTGCCTTGCTCTCCTCAGGAAACTCAGGAACTTTAACACCAGCCGGCGACACAATGCCCACGATCTGCAAACCACTGACCGAGAGTGTTGCCGCTGCATGACATTCAACATCGTGTCATCGCGGACTCCATGGAAACCGCTCGGTCAAACAAAACAAGAGCAAACTGGCACGAATCAACGTCAACCGGGCCGGAAAGATCACTGGACACAAACAACAACAATCGAGCCACAGAAAGGCGACCCAGGTCTACCAGGACCCCACTCACCCCCTCCATTGTGCTGTCCAGCTGTTACCATCAGGCTGGACAACTGGTCCTTTGTACCTCAGCTGTGATTCCATCCTTATATAATGTATAATGACATCTGTGTTGTGCGGTTCTTGCCATTATTAAAGATAAATTTATTATTCATTTATTTAGGTTTAATGGACAATAAAGTGGTATAAGTCTAATCCCATGTCTCTTCCCTTAACTAGCACTTGGTTTTCGAATGGCCGCCAAAGGGAGATACCACCTTGGCGATGAAATGAGAAGTGTCACTGTAGAAGCTGCTGTGTTACTGTGGCATGAGCTTTAAAGGGATAGTTCAACATTTTGGCAAATTGGCCCATTGCCATAATCCCTATTGTAATAGCAGTAGATTCGTTACCTATATTTGTCGATGCAATCTATTTTTAGAACGGCGGAGCAGAGCTGTAAGCTGCTCAGAGCTACGCTATGGAGGCTAATGGAATTTATTGGAATTTTTTGGTTTCCCTCATTAAACTCATCAAATACACAATCCAACAACTCCAAAACGCTCTGGTGGACAAGTTGTGACCTGCACATTCACCACGCTATGAGATAATAACTGCTCTTAAAAGAATTGGGACTCCCTACCACTACACGAGAACGCGCAAAAGCGAGTGCTAGGGTCAAAACCTAGGGAAAGTGGGTAAAATGGGACAGGGTTTAAGTTTAGAAGAAGCTCGATATACTCAAAAAAAAAAGGAAAAACTCCTTCCTCATCTTTTCCATTTCTGGCATTTCCACGTTGTTCATTATCTGCACACTAGACAACAAGATGTAGCAGCATGAAGAGCTAACTAACTATCAGTCCAGTAGTAAACTCAGCCGGAGCTGACAGGGGTCCTGCCACCCTCATCGCAGGGTCAGAATGGAGAAAAGGACCCTCCCTTTTCTCTGTGGTGGTGGTGTGGGGTGGGAGGGGGGTGTGGATTAGGAGCAGGGACAGGTGGCACGAGGGTCCGCGGCGTTGGGAGAACAGATGGCTGATCTGACGTGAATCGGGGTGCTGACCTTTTCTCCCCACACTACAGTACAGCGATCAACACAGGTGTTTATGCATGTACACAAAAATTGAAGCACACACACACATGCACACACGTCCATTTTCAGACGCACAAACAGATGTTGCCTCCTCGCAGCTGCTTTCCACCGTAACAACTTTCACCATGACCCGTTCACCTCTCGGCAGCATCAGGCGTCTTACAGCCGCTGGTTGGTTACTGGACTGGAGTTCCTAGCATCCTGAATTATTCCATTCCCCACCACCTCTACACAAAAGCATATGATTAACAGCCGAGCACGGAGGCTAATGTTGTGGTAAATGATCCCTGTGTGAAGGCACGCAGGCTGCAGAGAGAGAACGCACAGAGCCTTTTTTTTTTTTCCCCTCCGTCGGCCCCTCCCTCGCCCACCTCGGCTGGGCGCGATGCTGAATTACCTTGTCGCTAGGCAATTATTTGTCCTGTCCCGGCTTTGGAGTGATGTAAATTACTTTAAGTGCACTTTGCAGGGGCCGCCATCACGATAATGATGATTGCGGTGGTGCTCTGATACACACAAATATTCAAGCTATACCTTTAAAACGAGGCGAGGGTCTGCATTTAAGGAGGTGTGTATGGGGAAGGAAGAGGGGGGGGGGGGGTTCAAGACACAACCGCCAAGGAAAACTGATGAGGGAACGTGTGAGTGTGAGTGTGTGTGTGTTCTTGAGAAACAAAGGAGAGAGTAATGGAGCTGGATCAGAGTCTTTTAGCATTGTTGCATTCACCAGCTCGCCATCATCTCACCCAACTACCATCACTTCAGGCCCATTTACTGATGAACACGTTGATGAATCCCTCATAAATATATCACAATTTTTTCCCCCCAAGCGCTTTGATTTTTTTTGTTTTTGTCTTTTTTTTCCCCTCATGTTTGGTCCTGTATGTAGAAGTTGTTCCTGCTGCAGTAACGCTCCCTGTCCAGCAGGTGTCACTCATGGCCTCTTACGCCTGTTCTCCTCTTCCTATGGCTGCTGATGTTACAGTGGGAGGTAAATAACTCCTTCCTGGCTCTGAACATGCACAAAATATAAATCATTATTATGTCTGGACACCCCCCCTCAGGTTTCTGAGAGGTCACCAGGAGAGAGGGGGATAATTTATTTCTACTACAGTTGCATCCACGAGTAACCTGATGAGAGGGTGTAGTCGTATGTTTCAAACACTTTCCGTATTAAAACATTAAAAAGCAAAAAGTTTATCACATGCTAGACCCTTAGACGAGATCAAACAGGGGTCTGTGGTGTAATATGTGTCAGTTTATGGATCTTTGATGTGAAAAAGACTACGTCCATTGAGGCATATGTGATGATTTATATTCAGGGCTGATGGTTCAGAATAAATCTCTCCACACAGACTGAATGCTCTCACTTCCTGTTAAGATTAAGCCATGTCAGACAGCAAGAAACTCTGAACCAGCTCTGCTGCATCTTAAAGACACAGCCAGCAAGCTATCCATCTCCAGTCAGACACCGGCTCCTCTCCACACACTCTTTACTTGAGCTTCCAGATAAACAGGAGGGAAAAAAAATAAATAAAAGAAAAGCCGCCTCTGCCTTTGTGAAGGAGCATTTTGTTGGGAGATGTCTGGGTCTAAAATGTCTGTAAACAGTCTGAACGATCGGGGATGGGGGAGAATACTCACATGTTGTGCAGGACACACCAGCCACAGTGTGGGTCTCCAGAGCTCAGACACTCTCCACAGGTCCCGTACTGCTCACATGACTCGATGGGAACTTGTGTGACCTGGAAACACATTGAAAAAAGAAAAAAAAAATGGGTCAAAGCTACAATATAGACTGACAAACATCACAAGATGCACAGAGCGAAGCCTCCAGGTTTGTAACAAGTCTCCATTTGCCGCCACGGTGTTAAACTGTTGACCTGATGAACCAGAGAGATATACAATGAATGAATACACTATAGCGCCCAGGCCTCCGCTGTATACGTCAACGTGTGAGATGTCAACTGCATGGGCAACTGTTGCCTTCATCTTAAGCCAAACAGTAGTGAGCAGCAGCTGGGATCAGTTGGCCAGAGAGAGAGAGCTGTCTCTCTGCCATCAATGGGCTTTTGTCTGCAGCGGGGCTACATCTGTTCACCAAGGTAGAGCCTGTACAAACACACCTGTACACAGAGGAGGAGTGACAGCAGCATGTGCAAAGTCCGGCTTTATTACAAAAGTGTGAAATGTGGCAGGAGTGAAAGTTATTATAAGGAGTGACAGGGCCATTTTTCACCACTTCGGTTTTATTAGAAAAGTGTAACTGGATTTAAGAGCTACAGAAATTAGCTGCAACTATAGGAGCAACTTCTCCCTCAAGCTTATGTTAAGATCAACTTTATTAAACAATAACTTACTAAACAGCTTCAATGGCTGCGGCAAAATTAGGAAACTGAAGTTCAAGCTGTTTTGAAAAACATAAAAGAACGAATGGAGTTTTTAAAACTGGTTCTTCAGAGCAAAACATGTTGAGACTGTCAACAGCAAAGAATTTGAATAAGCACATCCACTGCAAAGCAAACACACTCCCACGCCCACGAGTCCACACACACACACACCCACATTTGAATAGAGAACAAACACCTCTGTCTGTGCTTACGTGATTGACAGTAAAACGTACACAAGGTGGAGAATTTGCATTGTGTGTGTGACTGCTGGACGGCTGGAGCTAGATCTGGGATCAGCTGCTACAGTCAGTTTGTATAGGTACAGGAGTGTGTGTCTGTGTCTGTGTGTGTGTGTGTGTGTGTGTGTGTGTGTGTTTGTGCGCCAGACAAGGCTCTGCTTAGCCACATGTCGCTCAGTCTGCTTGTGTGCGATCAGCAGGTCAGCAAGTGTGTGCACGCATCTGTGTGTGTGTCTTTAAGTGTCTGTCTGCCTCCGCTGCATCACACCTGCATCTCACTGTGTCAGGAGGAGTCAACGTATACACACACCGACGCGACACGAGCTGCACAACACAAACATCGGCGACGGCGGTGGTGGCGGAGCACGAAAAGCGTAGGCTGAAGAAAAAGTGAAAAGCTCAGACTCTGACATGGATTCATTTTCACTCCTGTCTGTCTTTCAATTTCCTGGCAATTGCCTTGTTGTATAATGACAGCCGACTCTGACAGTGCGTTCTCCGCTCAGCTTCCAACCTCAGGCTCAGATCAATGCCTAATAAGTGGCTCCTCTGCAAAAACGTGGGGGGGAGTGAATGAAGGGTGCAAATAACACCTTTTAAGTGTTTTTTTTTTTTCGAACCTTGTGCGAATCACCAGCGACTGGGTGATATTAATTGCTGTGAGGAAGAAGAGATAACAGCTGGGTGTCCATCACTGGCTGCTCTTTATTACAATGCATCAAATTTCTGGAACAAAAACAACAGAAAACAGCCGACAGCAAAATTTGTAACATGTGCTCAGTATTGCGTGGCCTATGAAAAGCTGTAGTTGGCAAATCTGTCAGCTGCTGTTCCAGCCTATATATATATATATATATATATATATATATATTTTTTTTCTTTTGTTTTGTCTCCTCAAAAGCTCAATAACCCTCCACCTGTCTCCGCCTGGTCCTACACCCTGCGGCAACACAGAGATGGACCCCGGGGACAAAGAGAGCCATTGACACGCTGGGACGTTGATAGTCCCTGCACTGTGTGTGTGTGTATATGTATGTATGTGTGTGTGTGTGTGTGTGTGTGTGTGTGTGTGTGTGTCAGCTCCGCCACGGACGCTCCTGTTAGATTAACCCCCTGTCACCTCGACAAACTCTATTTGTGTGTGTGTGTGTGTAGCTCGGGGACAAACAGGTGGCATGCTGTAATGAGCTGCAGACGGGGTCACATCAGCAGCAGAAGCCACAACTGATGACAAACAAGCCCACCAGGAGCGAGGAAGCAGCAGCAACTTGCAAAGTCTGCGTATACGTATCTCAAAGTCCCTGAAATCCCCCCCCCCCCCCTCCAAGAAAAAAAAAAAAAAAGGCTTCAGAAGCTTCACAAAACATGTGGTGAAGCTGCCGAAACTCTAGAATATAACTTTCACAGAGGCTCCGGCTCCATGAAAGGGTTACAGTGTGGAGACAGCTGTCAGCGGGAGGAGGGGGGGTGGGGGTGGGGGTGGGTCCCGTATGGAGACAGACATACACCGACTGCTGTCAGCTGATACAGACTCCAATACAAAAAGGTAAAGTGTGTGTGTGTGTGTGTGTGTGTGGGGGGGGGGGGGGGTGTATAGAGGAAAACAAAAACCTGACAACTGAAAAGGTGCAGAATAAGAGAGACTGTACATGTACTGTATGTGTGTGTGTGTGTGTGTCTGTATTGATGTGTAGACCCAACATAGGCCAGTAGTGGAGATGGAGAGGGGGGAGAGGGTGTGAGGAGGGGAGGGGGGGGCATCACAGCAGCTGTTACCCAGCACACGCTACAGTCACTCAACCCAGCAGGGCAGCACAATGAAGCCCCTTCTCCCACTGTGTGTGCATGTGTGTGTGTGTGTGTTTGTAGGCACACATGCACTGCGCCATAACGGATGTCCAGATTGTTGTTCCTGTGTTTCCAGGGAAGACAAAGACGCGCTGCGTGTGCTCTGATATCCACTCCAACTTTCTCTCTCTCTGCGTTTCCCACACCAACACGTTTGCAGCCTCAGCTTCAGCCTCAACCGAGCCGAGCCGAGCTGAGCCAGACTCAGCATTGTCACCGAGAGGCACAGCGCTCCGGCAAATGCATGCTAATAAAATTCCAGCTTAAGATGACCTTAGCAGGGGGTTATTCAACCAGAGAGGCTACAGTGGAGCCGCATACTGCAGCAACCTGCGCTGCTGACTGACAGCCTGGGGTTAAAACAACAGCTTCCTCTCTTTCAAAAGGCTCAAGTTGAATAGGCTTCAGCTTCCATTATTATTATTATTATTATTATTATTATTATTATTATTATTATTATTATTATTATTATTATTATTATTATTATTATTATTAGGATTACTGCCAAGCCGTCAGTATAGCGCAGCACTGCTGGGTCTGTCACTGAAACCTCTGAGCTCTTGTGCCAATGCTCAGCCTCCGTCCACACACCAGCAGGTGTAACACAACTGAACTTCTTATCAACCACAATCACAACATTAAAGAACAGCTGCCACATAACACAATCTGTTGCTAATGAGCTCTTTCATTGTGTTTTTATAAAACAATTAAAGGTCCAATCTTGTACAAAGTGAGATTTCCGTGTGATTTTTTATTACAAAGCTGGTCTTGGCTCTAAATTAATACTCTGAAAATATCAAAGTGCTCAGTTAACATCATTTCACACAGGCTGTGTTCAGAAACTGAGCCTTAAAATGAGCTAATGTCTGAAACTTTGTGATGTCACAGTGAAATGGTCAGCCATGCCCCCCAGCACCGCCCAACATCCAACCATGCAGGATTTGGTTTCTCTATAAGTGTTTAGCTGAAATCTGCTGCTTTATACTCAAACAATCAGAAAACAATGAGCCAATCAGTATTAGTACCCTCTTTTGATTGGCTGACCGAGATTAGCGATCCTTTCTGGCGTGATATCTTCTTATAGATCATCACAAATGTAAAATACAGGATCATTGATGAGGTGACAGGTGACAAGACTGTGTGGACACAAGCTTAATAAAAAAAAAGTGTTGATGCCTTCTTCCAGCAAGAAGATAGGGCAAAGAGAAGAAGAAAAAAAAACTCTCATTCACTTGTATTTCCTGGCCACCTGTTAAGACAGTCTGCTGCTCATTTTTAATGTCATTCTGAGTGAAGAAGAGCGCTAACAGAGGGCAGAGGCGTTTGGCTCTGGCACCCAGGAGATGCTGACAATGTCTGTGCATTAGAGAGCAGCAGGACTCGTTTTCATCTGCCCCCATGCATCTCTGTGGCTGAGAATAAATGGTGGCTCCATTTCAGCTCCTCTGCCCTGAGACCCAGCAGCCACACTCGCTGCACCTCTGTGATGGATGGGGCAGAGAGAGGAAGAGAAGAACTGAGAAGAAAGAGTAGAGAGGGGGGGAGAGAGCAGAAGAAGTAGAAACGGCCCATTGGCTCTGTGCTGCGATGAGACCCAGTGGTGCCAGATGTGCATGGCCATGCTGAGCTGAGAGGGAGAGCAGCAGCAGAAAGAGAAGGAAAAAAAAAAATCCCACCGTCACCAGTAATGCAGAGGAAAGGAAACTGTAATTTGCAAGCTGTTGCCAGGGCAACAGGCCTGGCACTGACCTCAGGAACACCCCCACATCCAACACCACCACCACCACCACCACCACCAACTCCCTCCAACCTTCAGCAGCACACACACAGTAAACAGCTGGCACCTCTGGGACTTCCTGCCACCTACACCTCCATTTCAACATGTATAGACACACACACACACACACACACACACACACACACACACACACACACACACACACACACACACAGAGTAACAGCTCCCCTACACCCTATCCATTTTTAATGAGAATTAGCCCGGCTACCACGTCACTGGAATGAGGCACATCGATCATGAACACAATACCCATTCCAGCAGAGAGACAGAGAGGGAGAGAGGGAAAGAAGAGAGAGAGAGAGCAGGGAAGCAGGGGAGAGAGGGGGGGGGGGGGTATCTGTGTGTGTTTGAGCCGACCTAATGACAAAAAGCACAAAAGCAGAGCAAATACTTGCTCCTGAATGAATGAAAACCAATGAAATCTACAGGCCGGCGAGTCCCCAGGTCCCACAGTGACCCTGGGGCCGGTGTTTTCTCAACGATAGCTGCACTCTCTCTTCTCCTCCTCCTTCTCCTCCTCCTCCTCCTCCTCCTCCTTGTCTAACTCTCTCTGTGCTCGACTCACGAAATCCTTCCAACTGTACTCCAAAAACAAATCTCTCGCTCTGTAGTGTCACAGCAGAGCCGATCTCATCCAGCGTGTTGACATCCACCCACCCAGGAGCGGCATTCTCTCACACCAACAAAAAACATTTACATAAGGCAAAGTGCCATCTTTTCCACTCTTTGTTGAAACTGTTTGTGCATTATTTTTCCTTCCATTTCCTTACAGCTGCAGAGAGAGAAAGAGACAGGCAGCAAAGTTGTTGACAGAGAGGGGATGACATGCAGCAGAGGGCCACAGGTCGGACTTGAACCCATGCTGCTGTAAGAAAAGAGCCACTTTAACTTACTGATGACAGAAATTGAGAGTAAATTTCTTCCATTTGATCCATAAAATCTACTCATCATCCATTTGTCAGCCATTGTTCTGACAGCAAGCCGATTGACTTAGTTGAAGGTCAGATTGTGTAGCATGAGACTGGACTCTAGTCAGTGTTGAATACTTTCTCCTATTCAGACCTGACTCGTTTGGAGCAGTTGTTCTGAAACAGGGAGCATTTAATGTCTTTTGTAGACGCTAGAAAGTACCGGGATATTGAGATCGCCGTGCTGCTGCTGCTGCTGCTGTTGTTGTTGTTTTTGGATACAGGAAGAAGAAGCAAAAAAGACGGACATTGCGTCATGACGTTCTCAATGTGTCGAGACGTTGTCCATGCGTCGCTCATTTGATCGGGATATCCCAATTGATTACAATTACCATGTTTACAGGAATAACCCTGTTTGCTCACACATGTAAATGGTTTTTTACGAATGTTTTAGAATCCTGAATATTGACTGCATGTAAACCTAGTCATTATGTTACAATGTGAACATAAGCAACCCAAAAGAAAAGCTAAAACTGGTTCGTTTTAGCCTCGTGAATCTGAACAAAGCAAACGAGTCACATGTCTGAATTCATCTTCAAAATGGATCCACCCCTGCTGAGTGTGTGTGGATCTAAACACTCAAAAGTACAACGGTGCACAAACCTTCTCCCAACTTGTGTTCTCTCATTGGGTCAAAGAGGTCATGTTATGTAACACAGTATCTCCAGCAGGAGAAGAAAAGACGCTTCGCCTCCTGCGTCTTCTCTGCATGGGATTTGGCAACAACTGTAACCCCATAATATTCATGACTAACTAGTTCTGGTGGGTGGTTTGGTAAAAAATCTCATTTTTGTGAAAATAATTGAAAAGGCCTTGAAAAAAAAAAAAAAAAGACAGCCTTCTATTGGGTTATTTTTCTGCAGCATGAGACTGAGGTCGACCAGCGGTTCATCCAAACTGTCAATACTCGTCGTGAGCCCGGCCGGCCCCGACACCAGAGGTGAGAGGTTCTGTTGAAGTGTTGTGTCTGGTCCGGGGATAATCAGGCCTTGAGACTCGCACCAATTACACCCAGCTTTGATTAAGGACAGAACACGAGGGCTGAACACGGGGTGATGATCCCTCAGAGGTCTTGGGTTGACTGTGCAAAATAACACCACAGTAGACAGCTAAAAAAAACAAAAAAAACAACCGCACATCAAAAAAATAATTAATCACAGCCTCATGTGTGCATAATGACTGCACATAAAAATCCTCCTCGTCACGTAAATTTAAAAAAAAAAAAAACTGCAACCTTTCCCCCCGGAGACGTGCAGTTGCCATCGGCTGCTCACTTCCACACCAAGAGGATTTTTGCTTTTTACAGTCTTGTTTTTGTTGTTGCTATTGTTACAGATGTCAGAGGACTCCCTGACAAGTTGTTAGGGAGAAACAAGTTTTGTGTAGAAATCCAAAATATAGATTTTTTTTTCACTACTGTGCAACATTTATTAAAGGACTGTCTATACAGCTAATGCAGGGTATTGTAGGAAAAAATGCAAGATAGGTGAAATAACTGGGAGATACAGCTCCACTGAGCAGGAGTGAAGGTCTGACCCTTTAGCGTTGGATGTATTCTGGAAAAAACTTATTTGAAAGTGAATAGTAGATATAACCCATTGATTTTAAGAGGCTAAATAAAAGCTGGGAGGGAGAAAAGGCTGCGGCGAAATGAAATGATACAGTTTGCCTCATCTACAAACAGCCATCTCCCCGCGCTGCCGAAATGATTCACTGTGAAAATGGGGCTTTTTAACCTTTATTGTCATGGCCGGCTCCTTCGACCCAATCTTCTCCTTATTTCTCTCGGTCTACTTACACAGTCAGGGAGAAAATGCTCATGCACACATTTATCTGGTCTGGAGTTTGGTCAATTGAAAACATCAAGATGCTGTAAAGCAGCGCAAGGTTGATTTAAAGGGATAGTTCAACATTTTGGCAAATTGGCCCATTGCTATAATCCCTATAGCCATAGCAGTAGGTTCGTTACCTTTAATTGTTGGTGCAAGCTACTTTTAGAACAGCAGAGCAGAGCCATGAGCTGCTCAGGGCTACGCTACGGAGGCTAATGGGATTTCTTGGTTTCTCTCATCAAACTCATCAAATACACAATCCAACAACTCCAATACGCTCTGGTGGACAAGTTGTAACCTGCACGAGTTGTTTTAGAGGTAAATGCAGAGACTGCTTGCTGAAAAACTGCCCCTGAAGGCAACGCACATCAGCGGTTTTGCATGAATTTACCTCGAAAACAACTCAGTCTCGTAACGTTCTGTTATTATCTCATAGCGTGGTGAATGTGCAGGTCACAACTTGTCCACCAGAGCGTATTGGAGTTGTTGGATTGTGTATTTGATGAGTTTGATGAGGGAAACCAAGAAATCCCATGAGCCTCCGTAGCGTAGCTCTGAGCAGCTCACGGCTCTGCTCCGTCGTTCTAAAAATAGCTTGCACCGACAATTAAAGGTAACGAACCTACTGCTATGACTATAGGGATTATGGCAATGGGCCAATTTGCCAAAAATGTTGAACTATCCCTTTAAAGAAAATGAAAATATGGATATCTCGCTATCACAGTTTGATTAAGGTGCAAAATTCCCTGGACAAACATCATCAGCAGACATCAAACTATACGCCCCCACCCCCTCCTCAACCACCCCGATACCCAGGTTTTAGCCATCACCCCCCCCCCCCCCCCACCTCTCTCTCCAGGCCTGGTCCCTGGCAGCTCATCAGAAGTAACAGACTGGTAGGAGACAAACTGCCAGGGCAGGAGAGAAGGGGAGGAGCAGGTCAGGCGTGTGCCTCCTGACCGCAGTTTGAACCCTGAAGCCGAGCGGAGCCATTATGTGTTAACGCTGACCCAGGAACCATAACTATCTATTTAAAGTGGAAATAATACAGTTCAATGTTTTCTCCCCCCCACCCCACCACCCTGACATCTGTGGTGATGAACAGTGGTCGCTGTGGGGACCGCGGTGGAATTCATGCAGTCTATACTTGGGCGTTTTTCGGTGGCGGTAGCATCAAGCTTGAGCTAAATCTCCACATTTTTCTTTTTTTTTTTAATGCCGCCGAGCTGCTGTAGTGCCGATAGGATAACGTACAAAAACACAGGGTGATGCAATTATCGATTTTTACAATTTCTTATTCATATTGAATGGTGAGAGATGTAGCGCGCCAGGTCCAGAGGGATGTTGGTTTTTATACCCACAGCTCCACGCCTCCATTATTCAATCCATCACAAACATCTGTCAATGAAGACTGAAATATTCATCCTTCATCCCTCTGCCCATCAATCTAGTAGCCTACTCCGTTACTAAGATACTCTCTTTAGTGTTAGTGTCTGTTTAGTTCAACTCTGTATTTATTTTGAAATCATTTAAACTATAATTTTAGGACCTTTTAATAATTCATCAGGCCTTCGTACTAGTAAGTACAGTACACACTAATGCACTCACACTTCACACTTGCACCAACTTGGTATTGAATTTCAGCGTGTGCACCCAGGACTGACGGCCAACTGTATGGATTAGACACAAAGTGGGGCAGTGGGCAATGAGGAAGGTGGAGGAGGGAAATGAGACTGTCTCCTAATCTCTGTTTGTGTGTGTATGTGTGTTTAGATATTACAGACTAGTGGACTTAAGGGGGGGGCGTTGCACTAGTGGGGGGTGGGCGACCATAGAAATAATGGAGTGAGGGAATCGACCAGTGAGGAGGATGAAAAATCCAACCAGTCAATACAGTGAGCAGTGTATCAATTATGTATGGCTCCAATCCTCTTTTTGGGCAAGAAGAGGAGGGGAATAGGTGAGACTGAGGCGTGTGTGCATGTGTGTGTGTGTGTGTGTGGGTTGGTATAAACTGCAGACAATCGAAGCCCTCGGCTGCTTCTAATGCCTCACAACACTTCAACAACTTGCATTAAAAAAAAAAGAAAAAAAAAGCTAAAGACATGTGACTTTCAGCTCCTTCTCGGCTCACGACTGCATTATCCCTCTCCTCATTTCTCGTCTTAATGGAACAATGTGGCAGCCAATAACCTTAGCAGAACACCTACACAGGTGAAAAAAAAAAAAAAAACACACATTAATTTTCTTACTGTATGCATAACTTAACAGCTTTGCTTAATAGCACCGTGTCAAGTAGGGCTAATGATCCCTCCAGAGCCGCTACTCCTTCTCACATCCCATGTGTGCTTGCTCTTATACAAAGATAAAGATGTGGAGATGGATATTGGTGAACTCACTGGCTCCTTCCCCTGGAACATTTCTTGTCTGTCTTTTCCACTTATCTCCCCATCTCTTCCCCTATTGGTTTTTTTTAACCCCCCTCCTCCTCCTCCTCCCCCCTCTCTCCTGAAACCTCCTCCTCCTCAGCGTTCGCTCCACCGTGCTGCTCCCAGTCGAGGTGGCCTCTTTGCTCAGTAATTCAGTCAGGAGGCTAAGAGGAGGAAATTACATCCATGCAGCCTGGACACTTTGAACCCCCCCCCCCCCCCCCCCACCACCATCCTCCTCTCTCTTGCTTGCTCACTGGCAACTGGTTTAAAGGCTCACACTGACATTTAAGAGATGGAAACAGGGGAGCTGTGAAAGTGCCTAAGAGAGTGTGTGTGTGCAAAGACATCCTGTCACAATATGATGAAAACAGTCAAATTTAAAACTTTAGAAAGTCGCTATCTGACTCTACAGATCTTTCTATGACAACGCGTGTGTGTTCATCACTCAGCACCTTGCATATGCACATCATGTGGGCTCATCCCTGTATACTAAAGCCACTTTCCCACTAAAATTAGCGGGTCAACGCGTGTTTTTTAAACGCTAACCCGCTATGTTGTACTAATATTGTAATATCCTATGTGGTACAATATTTTATTCCATTGTTGTTCTTTTTAAAGGTTGCCTTGTACAATCTGGCAGAGGGACAGTCGATGAAAACTAGCTTTTTAAGCTAATTTGGGTGCATTTACATGTGTTTAGAATGTTTATTAATGTGCATTGTCCCTTTTCAAATAAACTAAACTGAAACTGAAACTAATAATCGACATTTGGCTCCTTTCCCATTGACCAAAATGACCCCCCCCCGCTGGCAAACTGCGCTTCCTCCGCTTCCACTGTGACGTCATCACGCTGGGATCGCGTTGATGATATCATAAGTGCGACAGGATTCAGGGAAGTAAACAATGGAGAGCAACATGGAAGCGAGTCAGGCGGTGGTCAGTGTTCTTTCTTGTTTTTGCACTTTTGTCCGTCCTCAAAACGGTCGAAAGGCAGCGGACGATGAACAATTTTCGAGCGCTGACTGGAGGATTAAGCTAGCTGACATGTTTTTAGTGTTTTTTAATGTTATGTTATGACGTGGCGTCACGTAACGCACTCAATGTCATCACGTATAGATTAGCGGGTTGACCCGGGTCTGGCGTTCCCACTGCAAGCCGATCAGAGCCGAGCCGATTGAAGGCGATTATAACCCGCGTCGGTGCGCCTTTCCCACTGCCACCAAAAGCCGTTTGTTAGCGGGTATAAAATGGGTTTTTTGACCAGTGAGAAATGGCTATAAGGGTCTTGATTGCCTCCCTCCTCTCTCCTCCATCAGACATGGTATCCAGCCGGGCCGTTAACTCTGCCGGTATAGAGGACGTCTGAGCTGCAGCCACTTCAGAACCTGATGACTTCAGCGGTGGGTTGGAAATCTTTTAGTCGCTGACGGTGAGAGGAGGTTGAACGAGTGAAAGAGCCGAGCTCGAGTGTGTGCTCGACCTGCTGCGCGGGGAAATGATTAATGTACATATAATGGAATATACATAAGTGAGTTTGTTTGAGTGACGCTTAACAGATTTAATTAACAGCCTATTACTTATATACATACACTTCAACACACACCGCCTTCTCCTGCGGTCTCTGCATCAGGTCAGGTGAAGGCACAGTGTCTGGCTACACACCTGACTCACTCCTTATTCTATTGTTTTATTCTTTCTTTCTTATTCTTTGCATTTCAGTGAGTTTTCTTTTTTTTTTGACAGTCAGTTCCATTTTTTTCCACCCACGTCTTGACTGCATGTCTATGTGACGCTTTTGTTGTTCGCTGCTTCAGTGTAGCTCTTTGTCTTTCCATGGATCTCTGGCCTGTCTGTCCCGGTCCAGCATTTTGGTGTGTGTGTGTGTGAGTGTATGTGTGTGTGTGTGTGTGTGTGTGTGTGTCTCTCAGCAGGATCCCAGACTGTCAATGCAGCCAGTAATGAGGTGTATGCTTCAGTCAGCATGTGAGGAGTTAATAAGGAAGCAGCAGAGGCCATCACACATCAACAGGCATGAGCGTGTGCACATGTGTGTGTGTTTTTGGGGAGGGAGGGAGGGGTGTGAAGGCTAGGGAGCCTCCCTGGCACACTTAAGGCTGTCTGTCGACCAATGGGGGTATTGATTTGGAGGGGGAGGCAGACAGAAATGAATTCTGATCCACACAGGGACTCCACAGTGCATGTCTGAGTGTGTATGTTGTTTTTTTTGTGTGTGTGTGCGCGTGTACATGTGTGTGCAAAGAGTAGGTGTGTGTGCGTGCATGCATGTGAGCATGTTTGTTCTCTTTGTCTCAGTGTCTCTTCCTCCGTGTACATGATGTACATACAAATGAAGGGTTTGGTTACACCCCACTGCTCTCAGGGCTGCTGCTGCTTGTGCGTAAAGTGTACGCGCAGGATGTGTGTGTCTGTGTTTGTGTGTGTTTGTGCCTAGATGAATGTTAGTCTGTGTGTACATGAGGAAAGGAGACAGATATAGGGAGGAGGGGCATAGATAACAAGGCTTAGGTGGTGAGGGACACTTCATCTAATCTCAAACTGGGTGTGTATGCGGACACGCATGTGTGTGAGTGTTTGTGTGTTTATTTATGTGCGAGGAACTTGTTTGCAAGAATCAAAGCACGGATGTATGCACATGTGTGCCGCGCATGTTTGCATGGGTATCACGCACAAAATCCTCCTCAGCTGGACCTCAGCGGTGATATGTTAATGAGAGCCTACAAGTGCTACTGAGGCTGAAAGACCTCCTCAGACCCCATAATGGCGCCTGCGATTTAATCCAATTTGATTCCATAAGAAATATACAGAGACAAAGGCTATCGGCAAACACGCTCCTGCAGTGGAGAGAAAATGATTAAATTTGCCCGTAAAAGAAACTCTGTGGGGCGAGAAGGGGGAAGGAAAAGTGGTGAGTGATCTCCGGTGGTTGTGTGTCTCAAATAAAAAAAAAAGTGGCTGGCTGTCTTTGTTTGGCAGAAGAGGAGAAGGAGAAGAAGAAAAAAAATCAACATAATGAGCCCAAACTGCCTTTGTGTCTCACTCTCCTCGTCTCTCTCTCTCTCTCTTCCCTCTCCACCCTCTGTCTCTTTCTCCCTCTCATCCCACGACTCTCAGACAGCTGCTTCTGTGCAGCCAAATTAACTGCTCCCCAGTTGCTGTTGAAAAGTGTGAGATAAATAAGTGTTTTGCCTCTGAGGTATATAGTGTTTTCTCTTTGCATATGTGTGTGTGTGTGTGGTTCTCCATATGAACTTTAAAGAGGAACTATGCAGGATTTTTTACCTTAAAGGGATAGTTCAACATTTTGGCAAATTGGCCCATTGCCATAATCCCTATAGTCAAAGCAGTAGGTTCTTTACCTGTAACTTTCGGTGCAAACTATTTTTAGAACGGTGGAGCAGAGCCACGAGCAGCTCAGAGCTACGCTACGGAGACTAATGGGATTTCTTGGTTTCCCTCATCAGACAAATACACAATCCAACAACTCCAAAATGCTCTGGTGGACAAGTTGTGACCTGCACATTCACCACAATATGAGATAATAACAGAACGTTATGAGACAGAGTTGTTTTATTGGTAAATACAGAGACTGCTTGCCGAAAAACTGTCCCTGAAGGCAACGCGCATCAGCGGTTTTGCATGAATTTACCTCGAAAACAACTCAGTCTCGTAACGTTCTGTTATTATCTCATAGCGTGGTGAATGTGCAGGTCACAACTTGTCCACCAGAGTGTTTTGGAGTTGTTGGATTGTGTATTTGATGAGTTTGATGAGGGAAACCAAGAAATCCCATTAGCCTCCGTAGCGTAGCTGTGAGCAGCTCGCGGCTCTGCTCCGCCATTCTAAAAATAGCTTGCACCGACAAATAAAGGTAACGAACCTACTGCTATGACTATAGCGGTTATGGCAATAGGCCAATTTGCCAAAATGTTGAACTGTCCCTTTAATACAATGTCAGTTTTAGTCTTTTTTATGAGACTTGATGGAAGGAAGGCCAGAATAATAGCAAGCTGATGCTGTTATCAGTTAGTAAAACAGCAGAAAAGAGACCAGACTTGCATAGTTCCCCTTTAAACAGCTCTGGATGCCTCCTCCATTTAAAATGTGAAGGTATAATGCCATTTCATTTTGTCCACCACAAAATCTCTGGTGCAGTTTTTCCATCCTAAAAAAAAAAAAAAAAGGAAAAGAAAAATCCCCCCGCGCAGCCCCATCCGTCACTCTGTGGCCCTATCTATTACCACCATGTGATCCTTCTGGCTCCAAATATCCGATTTACAAGTCAGCAAGAAGGGTAATATTTCAACAAGCTGTCGGCAGACGCACTGTTTAAATCACTGGCCTTATCTAGCCTGGGCTCTTTCTAATATTTTTCCTCAAATATTGCATTAGCAGATACGTTATCCATCCCTACACATTCATCTTCATTCAATGTTCAAAGAATGTGTGTGCATGTGCGCTAGTACGTCTTAGGGACAGTGTTTCCTCTAATATTTGTCCCTCTCATGTAAATGTTATCATTTACTGTGATTCAGGCCCAGAGCCGAGTTCATAGACTCACAACAGAAGAAACACAGACACATCTGGAGGAGAAATCAATGGAGTGTAGAAATAATCCTTCAGCACAGCGAGAGGCCAAAACAGGATATCTGACTTATTTTAACATTTTAGTAGAGCACCCCCCTCCCAACACACACACACACACACACACACACACACACACTGTACAATACTACATCCATCACTAGGGCTCAGGCTGACAGCTTTGTCAGAGTGAGCCGCAGGGGAGAGGAGAATGGCATTGTGGGATTGAGTCCTCCCATCGGACTCTGCACTGACAGGAGAGAAGAAAGGGGAAAGAGACGAGAGAAAAGGGGGGAAAGAAGTGGGGAAAATTGGGGGAATGTGTTGCACAACCCCGGCAAATACAGAGAGAGAGAGAGAGAGAGAGTGCATGTGTGTGTGTGTGTGTGTGTGTGTTCCTCCATTGGGAAGAAGAAAGGGTTGAGCTGCCATGGGCTGCCCATCAAAACCAGCACCTCTCTCCTGCTGTAGTCTGTTTACTGAGACTGGCCTTGTGAAGGACAGACAAAGAGCATATTGCAGCCCTGGCAGCATGACCGCATCACACAGTAAAAACACACACACACACACACACACACACATACACACAAGGACACACACACACAAACATGGACACAAAAGACCTCCTGAGGGTCTGCCAAACTGCAGCAAATGAACCAAGGTCCCGGTTAGAACACACACAGCAACAAACCTACACGGTGACAAATGCATGTGAGATTGCAGGCGCGTGTGCATCATGTGTGTACTTGTGTGCACATAGACATTTATTTACTCCCTTTTAGAAGACAGCTGGTGGCGGCGTAGTGAAGTGAGCTGTCAGCCGCTCTCAGACCTCTAAATAAACACCTTTACCGCGGGGCTGGGGGGCCGCGGGGCCGCGGGCCGAGCCTGCTGCTCTCCACTGATGTGTGGGCTCGGCTCCGACACCGACTACACTACACTTCACTGGGTGATCGCAGCCACATCTCAGCACCGAGGAGGTTGGCGACTGACAGATGCAACAACAAAAAAAACAGAAATCCAGAAAAAGTGAGGGTGATGGAGGCAGGGAGTCTGCAGACATGGCTTCCCCCAATTATAGCCCAAACATTACCACTCTATTCACTTTACTCTTCGCCTGGCTCCTGACAAAACCCTGTCGTGATTCCTTCAACCGGCACTCGTGTTTCTACCCTGACACTCTCTAGGCTCTAATTAGGCTTGTAAATAATTATTGCAATTAAAGCCTACAATTAGGAGGAGTGAAGCACTGCCATTAGTTTCACAATAAATGTCATGAGCATTCTGCATAGGCACAGGGAGGAAACAGACAAACGCTCCGCCATTATAGAGGCAGACAGACAGCGAGAGTGGAAGAGACAGAAAGAGAGAAGGGGGACATACTCACAGCTCTTAATTATAGAGCTGATTATTCTGGCAGGATGGCTTCTGGACTGCTCCTTTGGCTCACATTCACACATGCACACAACTGTGAAGATCATGCACACACATACCCATACGGTAGCACACACACACATATATATATATACATATATACTCCCTGGAATAGATGGAACAAAAGGAAAGAAAATGAAAAAGGACGTTATTCTAAACTCTGCACACACAACATCAAGTGGACGGAAACTGGAGCTTAATCAGTGATTAATAGCAGCGTTTCCAGATAATGAGCGGCTTTAAACAAGTTCAAGGACGGGTTCGCCGCTCGAGGTACTCAGAGCCATGAGTTTCTGCAGAACACTGACCGCTTCTGTTCGCTGTTTGCTTCTGAATATTTGTAATTCATCATTGCCCGGTTTATTCTTAAGCGTATCGATCCAGATTTTCCCAAACAAATCCTCACAGTTCAAAAACAGTGCAGCCTGCTTATAAAAATGAATCTCTGTTCATGGAGGGAGGGGGGGGGCTGTGTTTGTGGAAGCAACAGCCAACTGGCTAATGGAAAACTCTGGGAGACTGCAGACAGACAGAGACAGAGGTGTCAGAGAGTCTAAGGATCAGGTATCCTTCCCCTCATTATCTCATATTATGTCAGAGGGCCAGTGAGAGGCTGCTGTGGATGTGGATATGGATGTGGTGGGGTGGTGGGGGGTACTGGGGGTGAGACAGCCGCGAGGTTTAAGCTGGTATTAGGGGATGTGCAGACACACAGGATCGTAAAGCCAGACACAAACAAACCCGCCATAGGGTTCTGTAATGTGGGTCTGCAAATCCGTTCATACCGGACTTGACACTATCGAATCCATTTGGGAGTCGTTTCACCTGAAGCAAAGGCGTCACAGCTCCTGCGCAGTTGTTTACTGACAGCTGCAAGGTCTGCGAGGTCTGCGAGGCCTCGTCTCTGCACCCGCAGCAGCGCGTTGCCGCGTCCTGACCTCTGCTCTCGTGGCGGGAGCTTTGGGTGTGAAGGTGGGAAATGAAAAGAGAGGAGGAGGAAGGGGGTTGTGGGTAGATGAGGGGGAAGGAGGGGGTTCAGGCAGGGACCTGGGTGCACGGGCTTCTATTAATTAACAGCATGATGGAGGCTGACAGGACGTGTGCTGCTATCAAATAATGAGGTTAGGATTGGCCAATGGTTCCAGGGCACAAAACCTGATTAACACTAATCCTGGCTTAAGTCAATTAACAATGCCTGCTCAGGGACTCATGCAAATGAGGCGCCTTTGTTAGGTAGGCGCGCGCAGAGGGGAGCAAACAGGGGGCTCAACGTTCAGACGTGTAAGACATCGGCGGAAACACAGGCGAGAGGCGGAAGGACACTGGTATCGGTCATCGGGAGGGAGGGAAGAAAGAGCTGAGTAGCAGCGGTCAAGCGAGCGGATGCTATAAAAAAACAAGATTCAGTGAAGGGGGCGTCTCCGTCCGACCCGCCGAGTGACCCCTTCAAGTCTGATGAACAGATTCAGTCAACCCTTGAACTTCCCACAACCTCTGACCCTCAGGACGCTGAGAGACGGGACGTAAAAACACACAGGGTTCAACTCCATGTGTGTCAACATTAGGTGCTCGTAAACCTTCCAACAAGGCGTCTGATTCCAGGCAGGAAATGTGGACTCATAGGCGCATAATCAGACCACAGCTTTCTATTCAACAGCTGCAATGTCAAATGATACGAAAACGGCCTCACTGGAAAAATAAACCAGGAATGGAGCAGAGGCCTTGTTGTGAGGGACGGAGCCGAGGACAGACGGAGTATCTGGACCTGAATGGACAAGAGGCAGAGAAGGAAACAGGAAAATAAACAGCCAGGTCCATGAGTCGGACTTCACTCATCTTTAGCCGTTTCGATCTTGACAACTCAAGAAGTCTGTGAATCACACATTTGGGATATTACTGTGGAAAGAAAAACAAAAACACATCCAGACACATAAACACTGAGCACTGTGCTAATTCCAGCTCCAATAAAAAAAAAAACGTCTCCAGGGCCACATTTTTGTCATGGTGACAAACACACAGACAATGGGTGAAAACAATAGCAGCTAATAAAGTCCTAATGACTCACGGGTCGGAGCGGGTATTATGGTGTGGCCTCGTACCACCCTACCTCTGGTTCCCCGGCTCAGATGACACCCAACTCAGAGCTCAGCCTTTGTTTTGATGTCGACTCTACACCTGTTGCGATGCTATCACATTGATACAAATCTGCCCAGAGGGAAATAAACTACTAAACTGCTCAGATGTGGTGCAGTTGGTGTTCAAGGATGTTAATGAATGCATGTAGGTTTTTAAATTTTGTGAGAGAAAAAGCACTAAAAGACGAACCACGACCAAGATAAAGACCTGTGTAGGACCAGAGTGGTTTATTTACTTATATGTGCACATGCAAAGCTGCAGATTAAGGCAGGCTTGACAAGTGGGACGGGGGGTGAAGGTGGTTTCTTCAGGATGAAAAGCTAAATTGCATCATCAATAACATTGGATGTGCATATTGACAGGGGAATTTATCCTCATTTGTCCGGGTGTCAATATCAAGTGAAGCCGTCAGAGAAGCAACAAAGAATCTGAACCCAAGTGTCCCGGCAACAGCTCCTCACCCCGTCTCCTCCATCCTCCATCCGCCACCAACCCAACCGCTGAGGGTGCGATTGATTTGCTGGCCCTCGCCCCCCGACGGCTGCCAAACTGAGCCTGCGGCGCCGCGCTCACATCCCAGATAAAACATGACCGCCGATCTATCCGAGCCGGAGTCTGCTGTCTGGCTGATAGGAGGCCGTCCAGCTGATGTTTGTCTGTTGTTGCTGTTGTTGTTGCCGTGACCACGATCCCCCTCTTCTGTTGTGATCGGCTCCAACGAGCGGCCCATACGTCGGCTCACGGCCCCGCAGCTTCCTCATGCACGACAGGTCACTGGTCGCTGGCGTAGACTTAATAGCTGCCTGGTTTTATATATATATCAGCTGTACCTTATAAAACACACCTCATTTGACCTCGGTTAAAGGTCTTTAGTCGGGCGCAATATATCTTCCTTAACTCATATTCATGGGGTGTAAGCCACTGATACATTGGGGGAATTAGGGAACGTTCAAGAACTGAGGAGAAGAAGATATCTCTTCTACCCTGTGGGATGCAGAGAGGCATTTCACATTCAGAGGTTACAGAGGAGAATATTCAGAATCCTGATTTTCTGAACTTTAGCTGTGTGAATAAAATAATAAAAAAAAAGATTGGAAGACTGTGCAGAGTTGCTAACAGAGTTCAGCCCAGTCCACTGATTGCTCTTTCATCCTGAAAGCTTCCTCCTCCTCCTCCTCCTCCTGATTGTCCTCTGTGGGTATTGGAGCTATTGGGACTCTTTGTCGGAGTGTCACCGACACCGAGATGAGGGTCAACGGTCAAACCTCTGGTCTTGTTCGCTCTCTGGCAGCTGTGAGCTAACCAGACTGCCCTCGGGGGCTGGAGGAGGGTCATGAGACGGCGAAGGCAACACTGAGGTGGAGGTATAGCCGCCGGAAATCCCTCCACTACCACTAACAGCAAGCTAACAAATGGTGGAAAGCCAGGAGGGGGCTCAGACGGAGCGCTAATCTTTTGTCCCTGTGCCGTTTTGACTTGGCTTCCTCTACTGTTGTGCCCATTCTTTTGACCTGAACTCTTGCTGGACAGCTTCCCTTATTATTACTGCCCCCCCCCTCTATTAGATAAGGAAACAAGCATCTTCCGGTAAGCGTCGCAACAGATGACTAAAATAAGAGTTGCACTTCTTGGGGAACGAAAACACAAAACAGGAACATGCACGCATACTTTTGTCTTTGAATGAGTGGCCTGGACGTGAGCCAGCGCAATCTGCTTGTTGTGACGGGTGTAAACAACAGTAAACCCCCGGAAACAAACGGCTCTCCTCCGACGCTGTTGCCGGTCTGGACGAGCCGCGGCGGCACCCACGGTGTGCACAGCGGAGGGGCCCTGGCCGCCAGCCATCATGTGTTCTGTGCCCATTAACACATGAAATCAGCGTGTCATACACACTAAAGTCCTGCATAACGATGAGCCAGTAGCATGTCAGCTCATCTAAGCCTGGACAAGGTGTGAATGAATCCTATTTCCTCTCCGTCTTGATAAGCACTGAACCCATTTCCTCCCAATCTAACCACCCCAGCCAAACAAAGGGTCTGCTGGGGGGGGCGGATAAGAGGAAGGAGAGGAGGCAAGGAGGGTAGGAGGGGTAGTAGAAAACTCTGGGTGGGGAGGGAGGCTGAGACAGGCTGAGAAGAGGCCTCAAAAAAAGAGAAAGGTTTAAAAGAAGAAGAAAGAATCCATGCATGGATTTCAAATTTCACAGCTGAGCACCTGGAAGAAATTGCTAGATTTTGAAAAAAAGGTTGTCTTTTTCTTTTTCTGATAATCTCTGAGCTATAATGTTGCTGTTCCATACATGGGAGGAAGGATGGGCAGGCTGAGTGGAGTTGGAGGGGGGGGTTAATGCTTGCTAAAGAGCTAAGGGTGTACTGGAGAGTGACAGTAGCACATGACTGACCTCCTCTATATGGAGGGAGGGGTGTGGGTCTGTGTGTGTGTGTGTGTGGGGGGGTTTGACTGTGTGTCTGTCCATGAAAGACGAGTCTGTTTTACAAGCCAGCTCAGTATCCCTCAGTTGGTCATGCTAGCAAGAATTTCACACTTATCCTTATAAAGAGCTCGCAATTAGAGAGCCAGTATTTCACTGGGAACACTGTTAAATCTGTGAGGGTGTATTATGTACTCGTGTGTGTCTGTGTGTGTGTGTGTGTGTGTGTGTGTGTGCGACGGCCGTAAAACATTACAAAAACCATTGAGCTCCATTACAAAGTCAAAAGCTGCCTCTTTTCTTGGGATTTAATAGCATGATAAAACATAAACACTTTTTTGTGTGAGTGTGCATCTAGGTGTGTGTTTCTGTGTGTGCATCTTCTTCTTTTTTTTCTTACTAAGGTGTTTTCAAAAACCTTTTCAGGCAGAACTAAGGCCACGCCACAGGTATCACTTCAAAACCCTTTCAGATGTTAAATCTTGATTGTTGGCCATGAATAATACATTACAGGCCCCGGCTCTGCGCACTGGCCGCTGACCAAAGCAGCCGACATAATGCAGTCACTGATTCTCAGCCGTGTGTGATGAGTGCGAGCCCTACTGCTGGGTGCCAGCGGCCGGAACGGCACAATACACCAACAAAGGGAATGAAAAGGCCTCATAAAAATGTTGATAATCCAGCACCGCCCCAGAAGACCCCCCCCCCCTCCCCTCAACGAATTCGCTACTGGAGTATAGTTGTCACCATTTATCCCAGTGCACTGCATTGTGTCGATAAACTCACTACAAAGCGAGCCGGCGCCCCGCTTAAGGCCCCTCGTGTGGGCCGCGGCGTTTGGGGCGCGTTTGTGCCGTGCAGCCGTGGCCTGAGCGCACAAATTGCAGCAGCACTGGTCAGTGTGTTTATGTGTGCTTGTATATACATGTGAGGACCAGTTTGAGTTTTAAACCATCAGAGTGAGGACATTTTGGCTGGTTCTCACTTTCTCAGACCCCTTTCCAAAGGCTGTTTGAGAGTTAAAGGGATAGTTCAACATTTTGGTAGATTGGCCCATTGCCATAATCCCTATAGTCATAGCAGTAGGTTCGTTACCTTTAATTGTCGGTGTAAGCTATTTTTAGAATGGCGGAGCAGAGCCGCAAGCTGCTCAGCGCTACGCTACAGAGGCTAATGGGATTTCTTGGTTTCCCTCATCAAACTCATCAAATACACAATCCAAAAACTCCAAAACGCTCTGGTGGACAAGTTGTGACCTGCATATTCACCACGCTATGAGATAATAACAGAACGTTACCAGACGGAGTTGTTTTAGAGGTAAATTCATGCAAAACTGCTGATGCGCGTTGCCTTCAGGGACAGTTTTTCAGTAAGCAGTCTCTGTATTTACCTTGAAAACAACTCTGTCTCGTAACATGGAGTTGTTGGATTGTGTATTTGATGAGTTTGATGAGGGAAACCAAGAAATCCCATTAGCCTCCGTAGCATAGCTCTGAGCAGCTCATGGCTCTGTGCCGCCGTTCTAAAAATAGCTTGCACCGACAATTAAAGGTAACGAACCTACTCCTAAGATTATAGGGATTATGGCAATGGGCCAATTTTGAACTATCCCTTTAAGCCTTTATAATAACTAGGTTATTATAATTAGGTTTAAGTTAGGTTAAGTTTAGGCATTTCTTTTGGATGGGTTGGCCCCTTAAGGTTAGGGTAAGGGGATAGAGAATACATTATGTCAATGAGTGTCCTCACAAAGATAGCCATACAAACATGTGTGTGTGTGTAAAAAGAGCCAGATGAGGTCCTTTTCCCATTCTCAGGCAACACAAAGACAGAGAGAGAGACAGAGAGACAAGTGAGAGAGGACGAGGCCAGGGCCAAACACACATGCAGATCCAACAGAATGAATTTGCATGAGCTGGCAACAGCACCAGTGGTTTAGCTAAGCTCCAGCTGCCATTCACGCATGAACACTCTCTCTACCTGTTTGATTAGAGCCTCTGTTGGAATTGTCATGGCTTTACTGTAGGCACAGTGTATCTGGCTGCATGTAAAGCATGGCTTATAGATAAAGCTTAAAGCCCCCTGTGCTGCTTTTTTTTGTTTTTTGCAGATGCTCCGTGGTGCGTATATACTGTACACCCCGCGTGTGCTTTGTTAGAGCAGCACACGATGTGGTATTCGGTTTGAAATCTACAGCTTTTGATGCAATATTAAATGAAGTGAGGTGTTTCAGGAATGTAAGACATTTCAGGGGGCATTTCACATGATGCAGACGGAGGAAGACAGAAGAGGGGGAGAAAAAAAAGAGAAGGAGAGGGAAGAGAGGAGTCGAGGACATGTCTAGGAGGCAGCTCAGCTGAATCTCCCGAAACAGCTACGACCTTTTTCTCTCCATCACTGCGTTTGCCGCCGGCGCTGCTACCCAGCCAAGTACCAAAAATCTCTGGATTATTGGTCTAAATATAGCAACAGTCACACACACACACACAGACACACAAACATGCACAGAGAGACTCACACAACATGACTCAAACATGTGATCTGGCAGAAATCCATAGAATAGATCTGCGCAATCACAGGATGCACAAGGACAGTTTGAAGACACAAAGTGTGAAAAACACAAGAATGATGCAACAAACATGTTTCTCTCTTTTTCTTTCTCTCTTTTTTTTTTTTTTTTTAGGTTTTTCAACAGAGGCGCCACAGTGGATACACACAGATGTCGTCTGAAGATAAATCTTGAGATGAAAACCTGCTGTTATGTATTTCAGGACTGTCAGTAATGATACAGCACCCTACAGGAAGCCACACACACACACACACAGACACACACATAGACACAGACACACACTGCTCCCAGAGAAGAGAAAGTCAGTGAGCCAGGTCTTTTCATCAGTTCCACTGCACTGCCTCGCGTTGGGCCAATCTCACCACATCATTAATATGGTGGTGGATGCTATTGTCATTACATCTACAAAACAAAAGCACAGTTTAACATGACAGCCTCATGGACCGAATATGAAACACAGAGCCATTAAATATGTTTGGGGGTGGCCGGTGAGTGATAGTCAGAGAGAAACAAATGAGAATAAAGTTTTTTTTCTTCTTCTTCTCATGTCATGTACTTGAAGTAGAGTAGGAGGATCTATGCATATGCAGTAGGTGTAATCTATACGTATGCGGGTAAGCTGGATAAAAAGCCTCCGGATGCTTTATGGAAAGGATCCATTTGAATACTGAATGGGAGACTTGGTGCCTGCATGTGTCTGTAATTACAGTGTTTTTTGTGCAAAGTGTACATGTGATTGCGAGAGCCAGTGCATCATCATGTCGGTACCTATGCAAATGAAATCTCAGCATGCGAGTGTCGGTGTGAGTGTTTACAAAGGCCTTGCACATCCACACACGCACACAGTCAGGTGTGAGGACTGGAGGGAGCAAGAGCCCAGATTCTGGGAGTGTGGCCTCGCCGAGCAAATATTACTCTCTCCCTATTTCTGTCTCTCTTCCTCTCCCTCTCTGTCTTTCTCATCCAGTGTCTGTCTCTCTCTCTGTATTCTGTCTTTCCCACTGTGCCAAACACAGAGGGCCTCTTTGTTATTCAGAGTAGGAAATGCAACTGGAGCCAAATCTGCCCTGGTTTTCTGTTTGATACCGTCCCCTCCTTTGTTCTCCCATCACCATGTGCTCTGGCCTCAGACGGCATCGTCAGCTCCACGCATGGGAACAAGTGAAGCTTTTTTGGACAAGATGGATCTCGTGATGTCTGACTTCAAGTGTAGCTCGGGGTGACATTTAAGTTAACGATAAGATAAAGGTCAAATAGATGTTTTCCACACAACGCTGGTTGTGAAAGGGAGGGGGGCGGGGTGGGGTGGGGGGGTGTCGAAGGTGGCGGATGTGATTTAACGCTGGATAGAGGAGAGTAGATTACTGACAAATGCAGTGAGGTAGCAGATAATTTACCTTCAGAATGAATCCCACTGAGCAGAAAGGGAGTTCATTATTAAAGGGCCAGTGTTTTATCCATGAAGACGATGTGCGATTTGAAAAAAAAAAATAGTAGCTTTACATCTCCTGTCTCTCTGGAGCTCAGGTAACAACAGGTTGGTGTCAGCCAATCAGAAGAGAGAAGACTCTTACCATCTCTTTGAGACCTTGAGCCTTTCAGCGATGTTTATCTGTGACATCACAAAGTTACAGAAGTCCTGACGGCTCTTTCTGAAATCAGACTGTGTACATTACTCTAAGTAACCTGAGCTCTTTGATACTTGCACATAATTAATATAGAACATAAACCTGCTTTATTATAAAACATTAAAGACATGTAAAATCTCATTTTATACAAGATAGGACCTTTAATATGATCTACATTAGTATGTGCACAGTTCCATCCTGACTTATAAAATGACTGACACTGGAGCAGGTCCAGGCTTTGAGGCTTTGGGAACATCACAGATTAAATTCCAAATAAATCTAATTCAGACTGTGAAGAACCAAATATATATATATTTATATATTATAATATAAAACATGGCAAGTTTTTATGTAAAAAAAACAAACTTGTAGTTTCTGTTATTAGACACGTACAGGGTGACTGAGTGTGGCCACACTGAATCCTAATCATCAGGTGTGACTATCAGTCTAACTATAGTTGTATCTTTCAACCCTGCACCCTGTGTGTGTCTGTGTGTGTGAATGTGTGTGCGTGTCTGCTTCGATCCTGCCCCGAACCCCCGGGAGAGTGAGAGACAGAAGGGTCGACATGCTGAATACTAATAATATTCGCCAACATCGCTCCTCATTCAGATGACTAGCAGTTACGAGCTCCACATCAAACGCTCGTTTCATCCGTGGAATAAGTGGGAATAAAGGATTTAATAAATACGGGGAAACAGAATTTAGACTTTGCACAAACTCTCTCTTCTTTACTCATTGTTGAATTCGCGTCACGCCTCGCAACACAGTCATCACCCCCCCTCCCTCTCATCCCACCACCACCACCACCACCACCCACCCTCTGAGATACATCTGCATATATTGTGTGTTTGTGCATGAGCTTCACAGATCGGAGCTCTTATTATCCTGGAAAAACACGCTTAAATGAAAACGATTGTGCGATCAGAACATGCTGTTGAACAGACTCTATAAATGTTACTAACAGAGAGATTTTTTTTTAAATAATCTGGCTCAGATGTCTGCGGTCTGTCTTACTTAGAGATCAGCTGTGATATTGGTGCTGAGTACTGAACTATTACTGGTGATTGCATTAGACACTTATATTTTTACTCTCGCAGCAGGCGCAGAAGGGTCTGAATAAAAACCAGAAACTTCTCTGTAGTTTTTTTGTGTTTGTTTTCGTAACATGTAGAGGAATAAAGAAACGAATCACAGCACACATCAGCAGCAGTGATGTGTGATGTGTTCGTCTCAGATCCAGAAAGTGAATCAATCTGTTTTTCCTCCTCATCAGCGTTCGGACACTTTTGTCTAAAACAAACTCTGGGCGTTTGCAGCGTTGGCGCCCACCGTGTCGGCTTCACCTGCGAGACTCGGGGGCCAGCTGGTTGTTGAGTGTGTTAAAAGCAAAGATAAGGAGAGAGGACGGCAATCTATCACCTCGCGCTGACAGCCTCGCACGTCCTCCCGTCTCTGGGGTCGCTCGCTCTGCCGCGCTCTCCTGCAGCTGCTGCGCCTCTCCTCATCCTCACTTCTCCTCCTCCTCTTCTCATCTCTCCCTCCATCCATCCCTACACTTTGTTTTCTCTCTCTTTCATCGTCCGTCTCCCCATCGCCTCTTGCGTCCCCTCGTCTGACCCCTTTCGTCCACTCCTGCCTACTCGGTGTGTCAGCTGCATTGATGGCTCTCAGCCTCCTCCCACCTGCCCCGCGATGCTGCTGTGTCACTTCATTAGAGGTGTGAAAGGATGACCTTGCAGTCTGCCTCTCTTTTTCTCTTAGTGTCTCTCTTTTACTCACTCCTCCAGCTGCTCCTCTTTCCCTCATCGCTCTTCCTCCCATCCTCTGCCTCAGTCAGCCGGCGAGTGCCCTTCATCTTTCACTCTCTCCTCTCCTCTCCCTCTCTCTCTCTCTCTCATTTGTGCCTTGTCTTCTCCGTGTCTCTCTATTTCTTTCCTTCTCCCTGCCCTCATTGTTCTCCTTCATTATCAAACGCTGTCACAGCGTCCCCCTGCTGTGCCACCCAGGTTATTTATAGCTAACAGAGGGTGGCGGTGCGGGTGATGTTCAGAGGTGGGCCATCTCAGGCCTTGCTGGAGCGCACACACACACACACACACACACACACACACACACACACACACACACACACTAGCACATATTCTAACGGTGGTCAACAAATTGAACTTGTATCTACTTCTTTATTGATGACCACATATTCAGTATACTGTAAAGAAGCTGAAGCTTTTACTTGGATTTTCTTTTAGAAATGAGTCTTGCTTTTCTTTTAGGGTGAAACAGAAACTGGTGGAGTCAACATTTCTTCCGATTATTGATTACGGTGATGTGTTATATACAGTATGAATGCCTCTGCCCAATGCCTCCACATGCTAGATAGTGTGTATCATAGAGTTCCACAGTTTGTCATAAACCTCAGTGCACCAACTCATCATTGTGTCTTATACAATAAAGTAAACTGACCATCTTTATATGTGCGCTGGCTTGGCCATTGGTATGTGCTGATTTACAAGGCTATTCTTGAGATGATTACATCTTATTTATCATCCCTTCTAATCTTGAATAATAGGGCCTACAGTCTCTGCTCTCAGGACTTTTGTCATTTTACTGTTCCGAAGGTGAGAACAGAAATGGGGAAGAAAGCTTTTAGATTTTCTGCTCCGAGTACATGGAACATTTTGCAGTCAGAGCTCAAACTCTAAAGTCTGGTTGGTATCTCTGAATATATTCAAATCCATGATAAATTCCATTACATCCAGGCTTCAGGAGTGCAAATGTTTTATTTGAGTGCTTTTAACTAATCTTGAAAAATAAATTCAATATTAATATGTTATTTGTATTCTATTTGGGGTTTTTTGGTCTATAATGTGACTATGTGTTGAAACTTTATGTGCTGGCAAGAGATCTTGGATCTCAATGGGACAAACCTGGTTAAATAAAGGTTATAACATATTCACACACTTTTTTCTGACATTTCAACACACACACATACACACACGCCATATCCTCTCCCACATGAGCTTTTTTTTTGCGTGTGTGCGTCCTTCCAGCACCTACCTGTCTCTCTGACATGACGTAGAGGTAGTTGCGGTCGAGGGAGAAGGCCATGTCTCTCAGGACGGGGCTGCCGTCCTTGATGACCGATATGGTCTCGTACTGGACGCCGCCGTGGGGAGGCCCGTCCACACGGATCTGAGAAGAAAAAAAAAACACACAAACGGGTCAGAGATTTGCTATTTATATCAGTGTGACAGCGGGAAGAGAAAAACACACGCAGAATGATTGACAGGAATGACAGACAGGGGTCAAATAATATTTGCAAAACCATCTATCTATCATCTTCTCCGTTTGGCTTCTAGGAGATTGGCGGTGGAGGGAGATGCTCTGTGTTCGAATAGTGAAAACAGCAGAAGGATGATTACTGGCTTTCTCTTTAATTGCCCCGAGAATGTGCGGCACTCATCGTGTTATTATACGACATGAGGTAAATGTCAGGCCCCTCTGCGATGCCATGAAAGATGAGGTTACAACAACTGCTAAGAGTTATTTTCCTGATATTATTAGACCTTTGTGAAACCTTAGCTCTGTTTTCCTTTGCTCTCTCTTGCTGATGAATGATGTATTACCACTGAGCAGCTTTTGAACTCCAGGCCAAGACCACCTTCCTACAAAAACAGTGGGGGAAAAGTCATTGTAATGACTTATACGAGGTACGTGACCCCCTCTGACCCGACCGGGCCGCCGCTTTCTTCTTTATTCATCAGTCGCTGATATAACCAGGACAGTAAATCTTGGGGTTTTCCCAAAGCCGCTGCGGCGTGAGAGATGCCTCCGTGATGTCACATGTCACTAGACCCTCCTCCACGCGTGAAAGCTGATGGCTCTATCATCTGTCCATCCCCTCCACCCAAACATTCATCTATCTATTCACATGGTGACAGCATCAAAGAGCAGCCAGACTCTCTATAAAACATCACAGAGGGGAAAGTCAAGGTCATATGTCTGTCAAAAGAAGATGTAGTGGGCGCGTGGGAGGGGATGTAGGCAAATTGTGCACACACAAGCACACACAGGCCTTTTGTGCATGCATGCATGTGTGTGTGTGTGTGAATGTGTGTCAAACTGCTGGATTGTCAAGTAAGAGAAATGTGATGCAAGTTCACACAAAGCCCCTCGAGCTTTGCCTTCAAAGCTGGAAGGGTTAGCCGAGTACACGACAGCAGGCGGCAACAGTGAAGAGGCAGAGCTCAGAGTGGCTGAGCCTCTTCCACGCCTGACCTACGTTTGACCTTGGTTGGCTAATCCAAACTCAGAGAGAAAGAAAGAAAGAAAGAAAGAAAGAAAGAAAGAAAGAAAGAAAGAAAGAAAGAAAGAAAGGGAAAAAGAGAGAAAGAGAGAGAGCGGACATATGTGAAAACCATATGTAGGAGGAGGAGGAAGGCAGGAAGTGGAAGCGGTGCCAGTCTTCATCTGGTTACTGACACTGCAGCGTGGAGGGAGACCTCCGCAAAATATGCTCATCCATAAAGCATGTTGGTGCGTGGCCAGACCAGCCCCCCCCCCACCCCAGGAGCAGTCTGTCATGCTGTGATATGTGTCCTAGCAGGCTGCCACTGGGGATCACCAGATAACCCAAACCACCCCCCCACTGCACGCCTGCAGTTCATCTGAGTCAGATTGTTATCACACAGACTCCCGCCGCTGCTCCGGGGCCGCCAAATTCACATTTGAACAGAAAGAAACACATACATAACATAACATGGGGGTGTACAGCCAGTGCACTATTGGTATTCGGATTTGGATTCGGGCTTTTAAAAAAAAATTCAGATTCGGATTCGTATTCAGGAAGAAACCGGAAGTGGGCGCACTGACTTCAGCCAAGCTAGTGCTACGCTATCTTCCGCTTTAGCTCTAGGTTAACTAGAACGGGAATAAAACAATTTAATCGTGCGGCTCTTCTAGACTTTACAAACGTAATCGGACTGAATGGATCAAATTCTGGTAGTGAAAAGAGTCGTTTCATGGGGGTTGTGACACTCGAAAAAAAATTATCCACCGTTTTATAGCCGCTTCTTTTCCCATTATTGTCTATGAGAAAAATGCTAAGTTGTTGAATAGTGACCCTGGAAGTATCGGTGAGCACTTCCTGTCTACTGTAATGCAATGCATGCAGGGAGTTGCTGTTTCTTCTTCTTCAAACTGGTGTCTTAGGGGGCTTTCACACCTACCTCGTTTGGTCCGGACTTTAGGACTTTCCAGATAGTTCGGATCAAATTGACAGGTGTGAAAGCTCCCCCGGACCACGGTCCGGACTAAAGACCGAGTCTTTGGTCCAGCCTCAGGAGGTGGTCTCGGTCCGGACTATCCTGGACCAAGGTCCGATGCTGCGTGGTGTGAAAGCATTTTTTTGGAAGGTTCGAACTATCAGACCAAATACAGGAAATAACGTCAGATTCGCACGTGCCGAAAAAAGTAAATAAACAAAAAAAGGAAAGAGGAGCCGCGGCAACCGGCGGCAACACTTGGGGAGAGGAGGAGATCATATTATATCCAGATTTGGTCAGGGGGATGGGTGTGTCAGTGTAGGCTACACTTGTAAACGTTTACACGGAATTAAACAGTGGAGTGTTTAATATAAATCCCCAAACGATACATGCATTTTTTTATATAGCCTATTTTTTATATATATATTGAATATATTTTTTTTCCGCCGAAAAAAGTCTGAAAAAGACGGATCAGCGGGTGACACCAAACAACGTCTGCCCCAGCAAGTCAGAGCTTTTATTTCTCTCACACACAAGTGACCTGGAGAGATGCAGCCGCATCTGACAGGAGGATCACGCGTGTGTGTGTTCCCCTCCACTACACAAAACAGCTGATCGCTGATCGCTGCCACTCTGATCAATGAGAGCACGCGGCACAATCGTCTTTTTTTCTCTCCTTTCATCAGCTCTAAACTCACTCTTCTGCACCGCGATTACAAACCACAGCGTGCTTTGCAGCAGTAGGCTATATTTTTCTATATTTCTATTTTATTTTTTTCAGAGCACTTTCTATGCGCTAACGTCAGACGCACGCTCATCCGTCATGACGTCGCTAGATCCTTTAGTCCGCTGTCATAATAGCAGTGTGAAAGCGAACTTTACTGGACTATATGGAAACAATGTAACAAAAAAAAAATTAAGTCCGGACCTTGGTCCGGACTATTAGGTGTGAAAGCGCCCTTAAAAGTGTGTCCACAGCAAAACATCTAGGTACTCTGCAGGCAGGTGTGTAACATTTAGTCACACACAAACAGACACACACTGCCTCTGTTCCTGTGTTTACACTTCTATCTCACGTACAGAAAACTGAATCAACATCCAACGGCTCCAGAATCAACTTCTTGCTTTTCACATGAAGGAGATGCTTTTCTAGAGAAGCTGCAAATCTGGCAACGTGTGTTACATTCTCACACACACACACACACACTCAGACTCAAACACACCCACATCATTATAAGGAAGCGAAGAAATGTGCATGTGTGTGTGAGGTGGGTGGGTGGTGTTGACACTAGTGGAGATCTTCGCAGGGTGAATGAGACCGAAGAAGAAAAAAATGAAAAGTCTGGGTGAGTTAAAGGAGAAATCTGTGGGTTTTTTTTATTTTTTACCAGAGCAAAAATAATTCTGTTAAAAACTCCATCCCTTCATCAAACTCCCCCGCAGTATCTCACCACCTCTCCGGTCCAAAACATCCATTTCCTCAGCATCGTTTTACTTCATCCTTTACCCCGGTTCTCCATCTCTCTCTCTCCATCTCTCCCTCTCTCCGGTCCTTGAACACATCACCTCTCTGCCCCATTTGACACCTGCATTATTTATCAGGCTGAATGAGAGAGGCTGCTAACAGGTTGGATTCATACCACCCCCAAAGCCCCCTTCTGACAATATTACTGCCCCTTTATTTTACAAGGACCCATCCACCTCTGGAGCCCAGGAGAGCTGCAGCCCACACACACCTCCCCCCCCCCCCCCCCCTCCCCCCTATTTCAACACCACTGCCATTAGCTAACCTCCCTCCATCAGCAGCGCTGAGGAGCTGCAACTGAGAAAAGTGAGGAAAGGGGGGGTGTATGATATATATATAAAGGTGAAGATGGGTGTGAGTGGTGAAAAACACTCCACATGGACCCCGGGGGGGCTCTGTGGACTCTGTAGTTAAATATTTTGCAAAAAAAAAAGAAGAAGACGAAAACAGCCGTGTTGAACATTAGTGTTGAAAGGCGAAGTTTCAATTCACAGACTTAATATCGTCAGACGAGCTGGAGGGGAAGAAGCCCACCTGTTACTGTTAGCAGCAGCCGCCTCACACTCCTAATATTCACATGTGACATCCTCCGTGTGCAAACAAATCAAAACAAGACACACAGACGCCCGGAGAAGTAACGGCAACGAAAAAATAAAATAAAAAACGCCCCCCGGCGTCTCTGAGTGGGAGGATTTCTTATAATCAGCTCGCTATGAATCCTGGAGCACACGCCGCGCTGCCATATTTAGTTTAGTTTTTTTTTTTTTCTCAAATCCAAACCACTTTCACCACTTTTTAAATATCTTCAGACCACATTTTCCTGCGTGCAGCTCTGCAGCGCAGCGTGGATGTAGAAATATTTTTCAAATGTTGTGACAAAGTGGGAGCGACCGCATGTGTGCATTACATAATTACCCATGTTAAATCAAATCAGACACATATTGTTTGTAGAGACTCTTATTGAATCTTGAGTTTTGCTAATTTAAAAAGTTAAATATGTCTTTTTTTTCCCTCATTTTTCAAACTCACTCTTCAGAAATTAAGGAGGTGGCACCAGATTGACATTTTGGCATTGCCTGTTGAGAGAAACATGGTTCCACCTTAAGTGATAATAGATTGGAGGACTTATTTAAGGAGGAAATGATCTGAGGAGACGATGTCTGTGCAGCTGTGTGTATGTGACGGTGCCTTTAGTTGCATTTGACTTGTTTATTTAACACTCAAGTCCAATTTGAAATCTAGGCAATTGTATTTTAATGTTGTAAAGATACAGGTTTACCATATAGTTATAATTAAAAACTCAGAATGTCCAAAAGTGAGTTGGTTTTCGTGCTAACTTCAAGCAGATGCTGCATCTTTATTCTAAAGTTGCCAGAATAAACACTACTATTATGATAATGTCTATTTCAGTATAGTTTATGTAGTCTATTTCAGTTCATACATCTGCTTTTGGCGGTGAAGATACACTCTCAAATGTAAAGAATAATAATATTTCACTTCGCACTAGAGAGGGCAAAGTTCCCAGGCTGCCTCATCCAGCAAAAACAAATGAATCACAAAAGGCACTTGTGTTTTAAACGTTGAGGTTTACGTCACAGCGGCCAGTCAAGCATGAGCGGGTGGGAGGAGGTTGTGATGGTGGCGGTGGGTGGGTGGTGGTGTGGCGATGGCGGGGGGGCTTGGCCAGCAGGGAAGCCATGGCAGCAGCATCAGAGGCCTCCCCTTGTGGCTACAAGGGCCCGTGCCAGCGGGGTGCTTTTGATCAGACCATGTAAGCACCCTGGAAAAAAACGTTTGAAGATTGACCAAACTCCAATTCAAATTGCCCTTCTCCCTTCTTTCTCTTTCCTCTCTTTTCCTCTCTCACTCGGTCTCACTGGTTTTGAACACTGTGCCAGACGCTGGATCCCCAACCGTGTAAGTCTGTGTGAAGCAATTTGCTGAGTGAAAAGTGCTGAATAAATCCAGGGTAAAAGTGCATCAAATGTGTGTTTTGCTCTACATTGTGGATGCTGCTGCTCAGAGATACAGGAAATAAGAGACCGGGGCCAAACATGAGCCTGAGCTTCTCTCTATAGGCACCAAAATGACCAAATTGTAAAAATAAAAAAAATCCTCCACTGTATAAAAATAAAACACCACCATTCAAATTGAAATTTAAAAGGTAGAAAAAAAACAAATAAAAACATGTTTTACAAGGAGAACATTGAGAGGGATGATGATTTGCTGATTTCCTGATTTGCTCTCTGAGTGTTTGTTCAACATTAGCCACTCAATTTCTAAAGAATGTTTCTCCTCTAATGGCCACAGCTGCTAACTATTACCTGAGAGCTGCTTTTTTTTAAGAACTATTTTCAAACCTTTTGCCTTGGGAGGTTTTTTTTCTTTATTTTCTTTTTTTTCTGTGTTTCTAAGAACTGCAAATTTGCACAGGTGGCTGCCAACACCAATACAGATCCACGAGGCTCTGCATTATTTTATTTTACCACCACCATGTTTCCCTTTTTTTCAGCTGGCACAGCCCCGACTCTGCAGCCCACGCACGGGAACCTTTTACCAAAGCCGCAGCGTGTAGCACAAGCCGCGCTAACACCTTGAACCGGGACAGGATTAAGTCAAATTGTAGGGCTTCCACCTACACCTTGTGCAAGAATAGCATAATGGAAGGTTGATTTTAGGGAGATTGTGTTGCGTTGTGGTTAAAAGTCACGGAGAGGAGGACGGAGAGAGAGAGAGGGAGGGGATAATGGAGTGGCGAGTGAAAGTTGAAGTCTCTGAGTAACCTATCTTGCAGCTATCTCCTGCATCTGTGCTAATCCAGTCCAACAGTCCTGGGTGTTGAAGTGATAGGCAGAGCCTTTATCTGCCTGATCCCACGCACTGGATTAGATTCGACGGCAGCACGCCATCGCCATCGCCACCGCCACACTCCTTCCTGCTCTGTCTCAATACACTGACCCTTTCGGCGGCTCTGCTGAGGAAAAATGGGCGGTTGGTGGTCGTGCTGATTGAAAAAGACACAGGTCAGAGGGATCCGACAATGACCATGATAAGCCTTATCCAATCAAATCCAATACATCTGATGGGGCCAATCTCAGCTTCACCTAATGGGCGTCAATTTGATGCTGGAGGCCGGTTGGTACCTTGGGCCAGATGACAGGTGACAGATTGATGACAGCGTTTTAAGAGGCAGTGAAGCTTGTCAGGAGGCAGCCGTGATGTGAAAGGCTTTTTGTGATGGTTGTTGGGGGGGGGGGTTGATGTCACCACACTGGGTTTTTGCATTGCAGGTCTAGCTTTTGCAAAAAAGAAAGAGAAAAAAAAATGTATTTCAAGGTCTGGAAATGGAAACTATTGTATGGAAATATATTTATCTTAATACTTATCTGGGTTTGGTCTTATCTGAAGTTATTTGGGTTCATTATTTCTATTGTACCTAGCTACAATCTCCTGGAAATGATTTGGTTAAATAATGGCAAATACTATACATTCAGAAAAATTAAAACAAGTGATTAATTACATACTTTTTTTATATTATGCACATCTATTTACTCAAATATCACGAGTTATTTAAATCTTTTTACCGAGAAGTCTGGAAATTAGGGTCGGGGAAAAAGTATGGAATTTGGAAATTTCAAATGTGTAGGAACCCTGTCCACATATACAGTGTATGTTGTTCGTCCTTTTGTCGTTTGCTTTTGGCAAAACCAAAACCAGGACATCCAAACACACGACACTGCGGCGGCTGCGACACCTTCTGGTAATGAGCCTCTGTGCATGTGTGTGTGTGTGTGTGTGTGTACGATAGCCGTGGTGGTGTGAGGGTGACTACATCGTGTGACATCATGTCAGAGCGACAGGAGGGTGGTGGCACTGAGGTGTGAGGTGTGCTGACAGATCCACTCCCCCCCCCCCCCATCCTTCCCCTCCCTCCCTCCCTCTCTGGAGATGGATGTATATGACTCTTCCTCTGGGATGAAGAGTCATTTCCCTCTGGGGCTGCATCAGGGTGAGTGGACTGGTTGGTATGAGTCACTCTAGGTGGTGGGGGTGGGTGGGATTCATCACCAACACAGTAGAAGTCCGACACACTAATTCATCCTTGTTTCTTTGCATGTAAGAAGTGAACAGAGGCACAGATGATGTTGAAGTTGTGCAATTTATCTATTTTCTACTGTTGTTGATGATCTTATGGTCTTATTTATTTGTGTGAACATGTGAGAGCGTAGGAGATGAAATGTTGCTGTTGCTGCTGCTGATGATAGTAGGCTTTCTTATTGGTGTGTATGTGTGTGCATGTAAGGTACAGTATGTTTGGAGGCTGTCCAGAGGTTATCTCATTGTGCTGTTTTTCTCCCTAAACTGCATAATGACAATAAAGTGATTTGATTTGATTTTGTTTTCTATCGAAAGGCCCCGTGTTAAAAAGATTCACAGTCACAGAGCTGTGTTCCTGTTTGAACAAGATAAAACTGAACTCTGTACAGCCTGACACTTATTCTGCCATCATGAGATTATTATTTACTAAAAATGTTTTCCAGAGTACATTCCCATTTTTGTGGCAGAGCAGTTTGATGTCAGGTATAAACCACCAGGTCAGGAATGAGTAAGAAAGATGAGCGTGGTAAATAAGATTTTAATATGTTACATTTGTCTGGACAGAGAGGGTTTTGTAAGGTTGCTTCTTGCTGGATGCATTTGTAGGTTGATGTAACCTAGAAAAAGACTTTTTGTTTCCAAACGCCTTTTTAAAATGAGAACACCTGAGGTACAGAGACCTGAACGCACCGTACACGCTGCTTCAGAGCTGACGGAGGAACATACATGATCATTTTCTCTCTCTCTTTTCCACACATGCACACACACATACACACACACACACACAGGCACATAGATACCAATCAACTGGCTGTATTCGACAGCTGGAGGAACACTGTGTACCGACCAGGCTCTGTATCTCTATCATCCGGATTTCTCTCCTGGAAACCCTGTTTGAAATGTAGCAGATTGCTGTTTTATTTCTTTACTTCAGGTGGAATGGGCGCTGGCTACTGTGTACGTATGGTATGTCTCTCTATCTCTCTCTCTTTCCCTCTTTCTCTGCCTCTTTCTCTCTCTCTCTCCGTGCACTGGGAGAAAACATGGAGCCTCTCTCCGCCTCGATAACGCATCTAATCCATCACCAGTGTCAGGCTGAAGAATTCTGGTGTCAGTAGCGAGCGGCATGTAGAAATGTGCTGTGTATATGTGTGTGTTAGTGTGTGTGTGTGCGTGACGTCTCCCTTTTTTTTGTTCCTGCTCCTGTTGTACAATATAAGCTCCCATAAGGCGCGTGTTAGCCCGCCTGCCTATACGCGCTGTGTGTCACTTCCCATCGGACAAACCGCTGGAGGCTGGAGAGAGAGAGGTCTCTGTGAGGTGATGGAGGGGGAGGAACATGAGGGGAGACAGAGGAGGAGAAGAAAAAAGAGAAGAGGAGGAGGTGAGGGGGTACAAAAAAAAAGTTTGGAGGGAAAGGTGAGTGAGGAAAAAAAAAAAGAAAGTGAAAGAGGATACAGACGCAGGAGAGGAGGGAGGGGGCAAATGAGAGAAACAGACCCCTCACATGTGTAATTCTCTCCCTAACCTGCTCTGATGGTGGCACTACAGTATATCTGCTAGAATGACCTGAGCTTTAGTCAATACACGCAGCAATTACTTCATATTTTTTTGGCCAAGCACCATAAAGCCTATTGATCCTCCTCCTCCTCCTCCTCCTCCTCCTCCTCCTCCTCATACGAAGCAGTTAACCCTCCCTCATCCGTTTGGACAGCAGAGACTCACCGCAGCCCTGAACGCATCATGTCCGAGTCGACAACCGTTCAAATAATACAATAAGTTTCTTTATTAACATCGATTGTCGGCGGATATGGAAAACTGAACATCCCATTAAAGTGTTTATAACGACAGCTGTGTGCGTGTAATGGCTCCGTCCGAGACTCATTCAGCTCCGTAATACCGCCGTCTCTCCCGGTCACATAACTCACAACCCTAAACATGATTATATCAGCACTTTTCACCCCCCCCCCACCACCTCTGTTTGCCCTGCGAGTCCAAATAGAAACCAGAGCCCAGCGGCATGCATTAAGGGGGTCTGCGGCGGGGATGAGATCAGGCCTTGACTCTAATCAGCCCAAACACACATATTAGGCACCGCGGCACAATGCGAGGCCTATATTTAGCCCCGGCATTAAAACACTGAACCGCGGCCAGCGCGCCGGCGATGGACGCAGGCCAAGGAGGTTCAGAGAGAGCAGAAACCGAGGGATGTGGTGGCGGTGGTGGTGGGGAGGGATTTTCTACTTTAGCCCTCAAGAATGAAGGGAGAGGAGGGAGAAGAGGAGAGGAGGGGGTCACCAGAGCGGAGAAGCCACTGTTTGTACTCCAGCACCGAGAGGAATGGTTTGTGTACAGAGACTAAATAGCTGACACCATAGTAATTTCCTTTATTAGCTGACCTGACTGAAGACAGAGACAGCCCATAATAACACGCTGTAGCTCAGGGCCGAGTCTCTTCTCCTTCAGCGTCCAGTAGTAGAAGAGACGTCTGGATCTGTTTCTGTTTCTGTTCGGGTCTTTTCCACCTCAACTACAAGCGGTGAATGTAAAACCAAATGTCAACACTGTTTTCAGCTTCTTGTCTTTGCTGAGCAGATGCAGCTAAGTTCTGCTTTTTAATACAAAACTGTTTTTGTTGTTGAACGTTCTGCTACTACTCAGGGGTTCCCAAACTTTTCCCGTGCCAAGGCCCCAGAAATAACATCAGCTTCTGGCCGGGGAAACCCCTGCAAACCATCAGACAGTACTACAAAATGTGTAAAGGAAACTTTTAAATGTGTTTTCTCACATTTATGAACGCACCAATTATTATATTTATAGTTTTAGTCAGCATTTTGGAGTTGTTGGATTGTGTATTTGATGAGTTTGATGAGGGAAACCAAGAAATCCCATTAGCCTCCGTAGCATAGCTCTGAGCAGCTCGCGGCTCTGCTCTGCCGTTCTAAAAATAGCTTGCACTGGCAATGGGCCAGTTTGCCAAAATGTTGAACTATCCCTTTAACAAAATTCACAGTCACAGAGCTGTGTTCCAGTTTGAAGGAGATAAAACTGAACTCTGTACAGCCTGACACTTATTCTGCCAACATGAGATTATTATTTACTAAAATGTTTTCCAGAGTACATTCCCATTTTTGTGGCAGAGCAGTTTGATGTCAGGTACAAACCACCAGGTCAGGAACGAATTAGAAAGACGAGCGTGGTAAATACGATTTTAATATGTTACATTTGTCCGGGTTTTGTAAGTTTGCTTCGTGCTGGATGTATCTGAAGGTTGATGTAACCTGGAAAGAGACTTTTTGTCTCCAAACGCCGTTTTAAAATGAGAACACCTTGGTTTCTATGTAGTGACAGACTAAAGGAACAGAGAGATCTCACAGTGAAGAGGATGAGGCGGATTTAGAAAAAGAAAAAAAGAAAAGAAAAGTAGGGTGTCATGAAGAGTAGGAATAAAAATTGGCAGAGTGTTAAAGGTGGAGGTGAGAAGACGGAGTCAACGCTGTGGCGACACTGCAGCATTCGCACCTCGCCCCTGGTGATGACAACTATTTAGTCCTATCGAGGTCTTCTATACAGGCAGCAGCATCACAATGCATGATCCCCAGGATAAAAAGCATGCTCTGACAATTACACACACCTCCAAAACACGAGCCTAACAATCCTGTGTTATCAGCGCACAAATAACAAATACCTCTTCACAAAAGCCTGACTTCTAATAACGTCGCCGTCTCTCCAGGGAAAAATGATGTTTCAAAGGTGAAGCTCTCGCTGCTGTGATGCATGTGTTCGAGAAGAGAGAAGAAAGAGAAGCTATGCTTATTTTATGTGAGTAAATAAGCAAGGGACAAAGCAATCAGGCAACCATTACACACGAGCACGCACACACAGCCGACGCGCTGATGGTTAGACAAAAGTTATTACAGAAATGTCAAACAGTCTGAACCAGAGGAAAAATATCACACCGCCTGTTTTCTCCCTCGGCGTATTTTCAAAGTAGATCACAAAGATGTGTGAATCAAAAAAAAGAAGAAAAAAAAGAAAGTATCAGAGAGGAGGCTCAGGTGAGGGGCAAATTAGCTGGAAATTGTTTCAATTTCTCCCACCGGATTTGTGAGATTTAAATGTGGGACAAGATTGGCAGGTAGAAGTGAGATACAGGGGAAATTATAGCCAGCGGGATCCGAGCAGTAAATGAGAAAATAAAAGCACTTCAATCAAGCCCGGCCTTTTACACCTGTGATGTGTGTGTGGGCTTCAACAGCCTCCCTATAGGTGAGCGAGCATGCTATTGATGAATGTATAATGTTGCTATAGCGCTTGTGAAGTCTTCATCAAGGCCACATTAACGCGAGCCGGACCTATTACAGACGAGCGTGTGGCGTGTAATGAGACACGAGAGTGAAGGAGCCCGGGGAGAAGCCAAGGACATGAAGAGAAGGAGGAAGAGGAGGAGGAGATGAAGATGAAGATATAGATAGATACACACTCATTTTATTAGGGACACCTGTGCACCTGTTTATTCATGTAACCATCCATCCAGCCAGCCAATCACTGGGCGACAGGACAACGTTAACCTGACGTGCCAGATGGTTTGTTATGGCCGAGCCATCTGGGAAAGGCTTCACTGGAAACTGAGCAGGTGATTGGATGAATAATCTGTCCGTCATATTATCAGGAGACAAAGCACAACAAGACGCTGCAGTCTGAGGAGTTGTCTGTAGTTGCTTTCTCTAGTTCTCTAGCAAGATTGATTCTCGCTTGTGGAAAATGCAGCTGCCTCACAACATTAAAGGGATGGTTCTACATTTAGGCAAATTCGCCTATTGCCATAATCCCTATAGTCTTAGCAGTAGGTTAATTACCGTTAATTGTCGGTGCAAGCTATTTTTAGAACGGCGGTGCAGAGACGCGAGCTGCTCACAAAGCCGTACTTTGCACCTTTCCCTCAAAACTCATCAAATGCACAATCCATGTTATGACCTGCACATTCGCCAGGCTATGAAATAATAATGTATATATGAAGCAAATACTTGGAACTACTTACGCATTTGCCTCTAAAACAACTCTGTCTTGTAATGTTACATGATTATTTCATAGCGTGGATGTGCAGGTCACAACTTCTTTTTGGAGTTGTTGGATTGTGTAATTGATGAGTTTGATGAGGGAAAGGGGAAAGTACCATGTGCCTCTGTTGCACAGACAATTAAAGGTAATGAACCTACTCCTAAAACTATAGGGATTACGGCAATAGGATAATTTACCAAAATGTTGAACTATCGCTTCAAGTAAAATGTATTAAATGGTGCAGAAGCAGGTCGAGAGCTCATCAAACCCCAGAAAGGGTTAAAATGTGACCTGAATGACTTGGGCTGCTTTGAGTATTTCTGACTCTCTGACTGATCTCCTGGGATTTTCACCCGTTTTTCTTCACAGTTTCTTGAGTTCACACACAGCAGAACGGTGTTAAAAACAGAACGAACTGAGCTGCGGTGCGCTGCCACAGCTGATCTGAGCGCGTGCACGACCGCCGTTTACACCCATAATGCACCACGTCACAGAGCAAAAGTCACGTCAGCCTGCTGGTGAGTTCAGTGAAGTTCAGTCGTGGCCTTCCCACAGTCATCAGAGCTGAATCTGATTGGACATCTCAGGGATTGTTGCAGATGAAATGATGTGATGCAATGAAGCCAACACGGAGCAGAAGCTCAAAGAAACAGTAACATGGATATACAGAGATAAAAGGGAAGAGGAAGATCCCACTGAGGAGAGGGTAATCTGCAGGATCCATACTTTAGTTTATTTCTGGCATCATCATCCTTGATCAGTCGATAAGTCGCTGCTGTGGTATTTTTATACTGCATGTGTGAACCCCACTCTGAGTTATTTTGGCATTGGTTGGATTTGGGTTTTACTGTTACTGACACTCATTTACCATAAATTAATATATCTTCTCTATGCACGCTACTGATTCCACATAATCCCCATCACTGCTGCTCATCACGCACACACTACAACCGTGTGCACAGTGGGGATTTTCCTCACACACACACACACACACACACATCTACAGTACACACCTCTGAGTTTATCATGTGTAATGAACTCAATCAATCGGAACAAAGATGAACGATATAATAGAAACAGAATCAGATCAGATAAAGAAGCTGCAGTGCACATCACGGTCAGGTGAGAAGGTTCATCATTTTCTTCTTCACACGACTTCACGGACCAGCGCCATGAATCCATCCCATGCCACACGAATCTCCATAGAGACTGATGTCACAACCTTTCACCTCCTGTTAGCTCTGACCCACCGAGTTCCCAGCAGCTCCCATAATTAGAGCTCCTCCTGTAGGTTGACACAAAAGGCGAGGGGTGGGATGAGACACCGCACGGCAAACCTTTGACCTCCACTGGCCAACAGAAAAAAAAGTAATGGGGGAGGAGGAGGATGAAGGGAGGGAGGGAGGGGGGTAACAAAAGTAGGATGAACTACGAGGGACAGCGGTTTATCCAATCAGTTGTTTGCAGAGAGACAGTGATGCTACTGATGAGTTGGGGGGGCTGAGTGAGTGTGTGTGTGTGTGTGTGTTTGGATTGTCTGACCCCATTCAACGTGCTCACAAGAAAAGCAGGCCAAAAACCCCTGTGCCGGACAAGGGTTACCATGGTAACCTCTCTCCCCTTGGGCACGGATCAGCAGGGAATCAACCGAAAGTGCGTGTCCATGTCCAACGATTGTATGTGTGTGTGTATGTGCAACCATGTGTGTGTATAAAAAAGAAAAAAAAAACTATTATGTCATCTCTATTGTTCGGCCTCGTCTTTGGCTCAGGATGAACTGGTTAAAGGGATAGTTCAACATTTTGGCAAATTGGCCCATCACCATAATCCCTATAGTTTTTGCAGTAGGTTTGTTACCTTTATTTGTCGGTGCAAGCTATTTCTAGAACGGCGGAGCAGAGTCGCGAGCTGCTCATGAGATTTCTTGGTTTCCCTCATCAAACTCATCAAATACACAATCCAACAACTCCAAAACGCTCTGGTGGACAAGTTGTGACCTGCACATTCACCACGCTATGAGATAATAACAGAACGTTACGAGACAGCGTTGTTCTAGAGGTAAATTCATGCAAAACCGCTGATGCGCGTTGCCTTCAGGGGCAGTTTTTCGGCAAGCAGTCAAAAACCAAAATGTTGAACTTTTAAGAGTGAGAACATGTTATTCAGATGATTTTTATTTTTTTAGGGTTGTAACTCCAACTCTCCAGGAAACGACTGGATTCCTGCACAAACAGCCTCGGGCACTGAAAACAGGACACGACGTCGGGTCACGGCTCTGGTTCAGTCTCCGTAGGTTAACAGACTTTTTTTTGGTGCGAATACAACACCAACACTCCACAAGCCACACGCACACAGTCTGTTTCCTATGCTGAAACAAAAGGCAACTCTTCATCTTTTCCATCTCGTTACATAATTTGATCTCAAGAAGAAGGAAGACTGATTCCACCCTGGAAGATCTGACTATACACACACTAATTTAATACATGCATACTCAACCTTACTAATTCCACTCATATTACCAAGTGGTGGCACTGAAATTAAATATTTCCCAGATCTGTTATGGAAGCATCATTAAAGAAAACAGCCTGCGTGCGTTCGGGTGATGAAACCGCCTCTTAAATAATGTAACCTGTGTAACTGAATATTCAACATGCTTCAAAATACAATAATCAGATGCGAAAGCCTTTATTAGATTTGTTTTATTACCACATCGCTGTCTAGCTGATGCTATATAGCACGCATATTAATGCAAATGTGTTTGTATACGTCTTTGTGTGCGGCCTAATTATCCAGCCAATGAGATCAATGTGTTCAGAATGAAATGTCTATGAAGGTTGTGCACATGAAAAGCAAATTGCTAATTGAATTAAAAAAAAAAAAAAAACTGTACATAAAGAATCCAGCCAAGCCGGGCTGAAGGAGTCTAGACGACACAGTGAAGTATGTGTAACTGTGCTGTCTGCACATAAAACACACTAATGACTTTCAGGCATATTTGTTCTATGTGAGGGCAGTAAACAAGGCCTTGATTCATTCATGTGTTAATGAGGAAACACTGAATTACGTCTTATGGTTCTCAGAGTTTCTATACGCGCATTTATGACATTTACCGCCGGCATCACGAGTGCATGATCAGACGGGCGCATGCTCGTACACAAAGCCTACAGAAAGTCATCACACCCAGCCAAGACCTTCACCTTTTGTTGAACCTTTTCTGCAAGAAAGTGCAACACTCTTGTCTTGTTCAAAGGAATAGTTCAACATTTTGGCAAACTGGCCCATTGCCTATAGTCATAGCAGTAGGTTCGTTACCTTTAATTGTGGGCTCATGGGATTTCTTGGTTTCTCTCATAAAACGCATCAAATTCACAATCCAACAACTCCAAAACGCTCTGGTGGACAAGTTGTGACCTGCACATTCACCACGCTATGAGATAATAACAGAACGTTACCAGACAGAGTTGTTTTAGAGGGAAATTCATGCTAAACTGCTGCTGCGCGTTCCCTTCAGGGGCAGTTTTTCAGCAAGCAGTCTCTGCATTTACCTCGAAAACTATCCTAAACACACCACTAAAAGCACAATGGTACAGAAAGGTGAACGTCCTTGAGTGGCCAAGTCAGAGTGTCTGCAGAGAGAAAATCTGTGGATGGACCTGAAGAGGGAAGTCTATCACCACTCACCATAGAATTTGACTCAACAATTCAGCAAAGAAGAATGAGCAAATATTGCCCAACCTACATAGGTGTGCAAATGCTGGTCGAGACTGATAATTAAAGCAAAAGGTGGATGTAATATTAAATTAGGGGACTGAAGACTTTTCCAACTAATTTTCTCCATTGGCAGGATAAGCTTGTCAAATAAATCTGGAAAAAAAAAGTTTATATTTAATTGGGTTTTGATTTCAGTCTGTATAACAAATAACCTCACTATTTCAAAGGGGTTTGATGGTTTTCTACAGGGAATCACCACAGACCGCGGCTGTGCGTCCCTGTTTCCACATTAGACATGCAAAACAGCAACAGGCCTGTGTTTTCCAGTCAGACCCGGGGATCAGAGATGCTCATCAGTAGAGACATGTGTTGGTGACAGAGACTCTTCCTTTATCCCCTCAGACACAAACAAACACACACACACACACACACACACAGTCCCCCCACATCCTCGCTCATCCCCTCATAACTCATACACATGCTCTGGAGCGGCAGGAGGGGAAACTGCTGTGTATGCAGAACCGAGGAGCAGCGCACACACACACACACACACACACACACAGGTCAGAGTGAGTTGAAAGAGAAGGAGAGAGAGAGAGAGAGAGAGAGACGGAGAGACGGAGAGATGGAGAGGAATGTGTCTGTGTGTGTCTGTGTGTACATTGTGTGCGATTCCAGCACATTTTGTAGTCTATGAATCTTCACTAAAGCTCTTTAAAATTGCCCACCAATCTTGCGTTAGGATTTAATGCCTGCTTCCCTCCAGAAGGAAGAGACCAGCCAGTTAAAGTATGCTAATTCGGTGGCACTAAATACACTGCTTTAAATGTCAACCTTCCATTATTACACGCACTCTGCCTGCCTCAGGACCGGCGCACAATCATAAACACACACACACACACACACACACACATTCACAAATCAGGCTCCTGCAAGGACACAAGAAGGAATATGAAGACTTATAGATCAAAACCACTTTATAAAAATCAATAGCTGAATGAACAAAGGCCATTTGCCACGAGGGTGCATTATTAAAGCAGCTTTTAGCCGTTTGAAGGGAGAAGGAGGGAAGAATAGAAAGATACAGTGGAGAGGAGGAAGAAGAGGAGGAAGAGGAGGGGAAAACAAGACGTCAGCGAGGATTCACAAATATGTTTCAGTTTTAAAACGCATCAGTGCTGCTACAGTGTTTACGCCTGGCGTCCGCACGACCGCAGAGTTTCCAAACGCCTAAACAGAGTTTTGGAAAATGAGAAAACAGAGGAGGGGAGAAAAAAAAAAAAGGAAAAAACAATCAAACAGAGACTAAAATTTACTGCCTGATTGACTCTCCTTCCCAAACTCATCACATTCCTATCATGTGACCATTTCCCAGAAGAAAACAACTCTCAATAAAGACGTGTTACTCTCTTTTTATCACGGAGACTAAAGCAGCCGACTGCAGAGCAGCAGCCGTGGTCATGTGCAATTTCAGGCACGTTAGTGAGGATGCAGATTATTTCTCTTAAGGAGCTAAAACACTGTCTGGAGACCGAGTTTTAGTTTTTATTTAACTCCCTTAAAAATGAAAACATGTTTGCCTGGATGGTTACACAAGCTGCTGCTGCACTTAGCTGGAGTTTCTTCGAAGGTCAAAGTCACATGTGAATAAAACTCACAGGCTCACGTGCGACCTCGGCCACCACATGTTTAACGCCTGAGACTCTCCAACATGTCAGTCAGATCTGACAAAGACTTTCAGATGAGAGTTGAAACGTTTTCAAGAGCATCAGCGAACCCGGTTGCCTTGGTACGGCTCTGGGGAAAAGAAGCAGACGAGGCGAAGAAGAAGAGGAAGATGGAGAGGAAGAGGAAGACGTTCTCTCACTGCTGTCCTGTCTGTCTCCTATGGGATTCCCGGCTGGGCTACTTGGGGCTGGGCAGGGGGACCCTACATTTTTGCATTTACCCTTTTTTCTTTTTTAATTTATTAGTTTTTATTATCATTCTATATAATTTTCATTTTATTATTATTATTGGACCCTCTATACCATATGCCTCTCATCCACACACATACACACTTATACTACATACTACATATATCATCGTATCATTGTAACGTGTCATTTCCTGTTGTTGTCTGTACCTATGTCGACTGTTTGTACAGTTAGTCCATGTGTTGTAACGTATTTGTCCCTTATGTCACCTTGTCTATCACTTAACTTCACCAATAAAAAAAGAAAAAAGAAGAGGAAGACGTGCATGGATGATGACAAATAAGACTGTCGGAGACAGAGAGATACAGTCCACAGCTACAGCAAAGCAGGAAGCAATCAGCTTGCAAACAGCCGGCAAGACGCCTGACACTCCTCCCCACCCGAGGGTGACAGCACCATTAATTCTATTAACCCTATTAGTATTCCTTCCTCATCGGCCGGCTGGGTCAATACACACCTCCATCACACTGCGAAAGCTTCTGCTTCCCTCTTCCATATGCAAAGAGAGCGGTGGAGCAGCGGAGGGTTCAGGGATGAATGGATAAATAGGAGCCCAGACAGTGGAGGCACTTTTCCCCCTGCTCAGGGAGGTGGGAGGGGGGGTAGAGGGGGGCCGATGGACCAGCCCAGCTCTGCCCTGTCAGACCGTCGTCTCCTGTCTATGATGCTAACGCCGACAGACACACAGCGCCATGTGGCAATCACACTGCCGGGTGTTTTACAAGACTTTCAATTTGTCCACAGGTCACATTTGGGGAGCAGGTAAACAGGGTGAGAAGGGGTGGGGGGTGAAGTATTGCATCATGGGAGAACCAACGAGCGAGTTTCTGATGAATGAAAGCGAGCAGCCGTTTTTATTTGGTTTCTAATTTTAACAAGAAAACCTGTCAGTGCTGAACTGCAGCGTGACTTCTGCTTCTCTACTCTAATGACTGCGCTTAAAGTGTTGATGCTCATAAATTAATATCAGTTATTTAAAGACTTTCAGGATTAAAGGAAAGTAAAAAAAAAAAAAGATGAAAAATAACTAAATCAACCTCTTCTTCTGTCTCTTTATCTGTGGCGTTTAAAAAAAGAAAAGCTGCTCCGGTGGCAGAGGTGTATGAAGACATCCGCCTACAGCTCAGGGTCGCTGTGTGTGTCTGTGTGTGTGTGTGTGTGTGAGGCTGCCAACAGACACTAGTGCACCAAGTATGTAGGACAGCGCCATTAGGACATTAGTGCCGGTCAGCAAGCCAGCCAGTGTGTGTGTGTCTGTATATGTGTGTGTGTGTGTGGAGAAGAAATTGGGGATGTGCGATAACACCCTGAGGGGAGGAGACACACACACACTGATGCTTGATTGGTAAATATTCGCAGGAAGTAGCAACTTGCTCCCGACTCATCTGCTGCTGCTGCTGCTGCACCTTGAGGGCGTATTAGCATGACTCTGTGTTTAAATAGGTGTCTATCTTTCTCTCTTTTAAAGGGATAGTTCGACATTTTGGCAAATTGGCCCATTGCTATAATCCCTATAGTCATATAGTTGTTTTAGAGGTAAATGCAGAGACTGCTTGCTGAAAAACTGCCCTCGACGGGAATGCACATCAGCTGTTTTGCATGAATTTACCTCTAAAACAACTCTGTCTGGTAACGTTCTGTTATTATCTCATAGCGTGGTGAATGTGCAGGTCACAACTCGTCCACCAGAGCGTTTTGGAGTTGTTGGATTGTGTATTTGATGAGCTTGATGAGGGAAACCAAGAAATCCCATTAGCCTCCGTAGCGTAGCTCTGAGCAGCTCACGGCTCTGGTCCACCGTTCTAAAAATAGCTTGCACCGACAATTAAAGGTAATGAACCTACTGCTATGACTATAGGGATTACGGCAATGGGCCAATTTGCCAAAATGTTGAACTATCTCTTTAAGCAAGGCACACAACAACCATCAGGAATTAAACCAACAACCCTGCAGCTCTGCTCAAACAGCACAGCTACTGTAACACCCTCTCGCCCTGAGCTGCAGCGAAGACTCAGAAGTATAAAGGGCTGTGACAGCTCCTCCTCCTCCTCCTCTTCTTCATCCTCTTCTCCACAAACACAGTCCAGCTCTGCAGCAGCACCGAAGGTCTCTCTCCTCCTCTGTGTCTGGAGCCCACAGAGAGAGAGAGAGAGAGAGCGTGATCTTTCCCGCTGTCTGGCCTGACTGATTCCTGCCCATATTACCTGAGGGATTTGCTATTTCCTCTGTATAAAATCCACTTTTGTGAGGTAATGTCTAGCATTAACAGTGGGGGCTGAGGAGGGAGAGGAGAGGAGAGGAGGAGAAGGAGGAGGGGAGGAGAGAGTTTTTGTTACAGTAAAAATCTTCTGCCAAAAAAGCGCACAAGATTACCGTGAAATCCACAAAAGGAAGCGTGTTACAGCACACTGTCATTTTCTCGTACTCTTCGCTGCGTCTGGACTCGGCCAGATTCAGGATGAGATCATTCTCCTCAGAGGAGACGCTCGGCTCGGCTCGGCTGCTTTCACACGTCGGATGCTTTCAGAGTCAGATCTCAGACAGGTAGTCAGGTAATTGATGCTTTGAGTTGAACAGGTACAACTTCCTGTTTTTGTCTTGAATTAGCTAAAACACACACATACATACACACACACACTGAGGCCGTTGAGTCCCACATCAAACAAATACCCGCTCTCTCCATTTTCTTTTTTCACGAGCTGACCACAGACTCCGGTCAGACGGCTCTGTGTTTTGGTACCTCGGTCCAGATCCCCCCATAACTCTCTGGCTTCCTGTTATCCCACAACTGGGCTTTCTGTCTCTTTGTGGAAAAACACATTTCACCCCCCTCCCCCCTCCCTCCCACTCTCCCTTCTTTTCTCTCCACGTCTCCCTTCCTTGTTCTTCGTACTGTAAGAACCACATAAATGTTTGGGTCAACAAAAACCCTAACAGCTTGTCTTTCAATCTGTGAATAAAAAAAAAGAAGAGGGGAGGGGGGGTTGATGTGGGGATAGTGAGGTGGAGGGGTGGACATGGACGTCCTGTGGGAAGGATTCATAGCAAGTTGATATAGTGCGTCTATGCCCCCCCCCCCACACCGCCTCCTGACCGCTGCTTACACCCTCTTTGTTCCCCGACAACAAGAGGCTAAATAACTGTGTCCATATGTGGGAAGTAACTACGAGGAGAAAGAAGAAGAAGAGGGGGGAGGAGGAGTAGGGAGGGGGGGGGGTGTTTGGTTAGTTAACGGTTTTTTCTCTTTGGGCCGACTCAGGGTGTTTGGGGTGGGGGGGCAGGGGATACCCCCTTCAGGCACAAATAGACACACACTGTTAAAAAGAGAAGGTTGCATTGTTTAAGCAGTGGTGGACATTTACTTTACTTGATTTTTTTTTTTTTTTTTTTTTTTTTTGGGGGGGGGGTACTTATTTATTTATCTTTCATTGTTTGAGTACTCTGTCCTAATCATGTCAATACAGCTGTTTTTGTGCAATGGTAGGTTTGTATTGTTTGTTAAGTGGATGTATCTGTTTTTACTGGTGGCAAAGTAGTTTCCCCTTGGGGATCAATAAAGTTTTCTTTCTATCTATCTATCTATCTATCTATCTATCTATCTATCTATCTATCTATCTATCTATCTATCTATCTATCTATCTATCTATCTGGCCGTACTACATCACCCTCATCTTCCTCCGCTTCCTCCTCCCCCTCCTCCATCTCCTCGCTGGAGCAAAACTAAACTGAACTTTTCAGCGGTTCACGTTGCGATAGCAGTGTTGTTTGAACAACGGCTTCGCCAGAGAACATGAAACTGAGACTTTGTCACGGACGCACTTTTTTTTCTTTCTTTTTTTATTTGTTTTGTCATATGATGGTGGGTGCTAACAAAGATGCAGGAAGTGAAACAAACAAAAGAAGTGGGAATATTTTTGCACAGCTGCAGAGGTCAAGGGGCCTGGCCGCACACCAACTGAAACGACTGTTTAAAACATAAAAATGCTCTCACATCTTCTGTGCTCAGCAGCTGCTTTTGTTTGTTCCCGTTATCTTTGCGCTAATGCACTAATTGTTTTATAAGTAAACATGATGTAGCAGAATCTGCATCAGTGTATTCTGAATCGATGGAAATGATGCTTGAGACGTTTTTAAGTACTTCCTTAAGTATTTTCTGAGTTTCACTTCAGTAAGCTATTTTTTTTACTTGTATTGGACTATCTTTACTTTAACTCAAATAATGAAGTTGTGTACTTTGTCCACCTCTGATTAAAAATGCGCCAGCAGGACGGGAGCAGCCACCGAGCATCGAGTGTAAGAGAGAGAGGGAACTACAGCGCACTCATCACAACACAACATACAGGCCAGAACAAACAGTGTATGGATCAGTTTCAGCTGGGAACAGAATATCCCACTGTACCTGAGAGGGGTTAGGGAAACAAATCTGGGTGCTGTGGTGTGTGTGTGTGTGTCTGTGAGCAGCCGCGTACATGAGCTCTGCTAAAGCTCGTAGTTGGCCGAGTAAACACCGAGACAGCCGCCGCTTCATTTTGTCTGTTTTTATACAACAAATATTAAAAAAAGAAAAGAGAGAGAGAATCAATCTCTCCATCTCAAACTCTTAGGATTGTTTTTATAGAAATCATAAAGTGTGGTCCCAGGAGTCTGTGGTGTTAATGCAGCGCTGCAGATGTCATATGTTCCTTCACGCAGGTGTAAAGCCACGAGGGGCCGAGGGAGGTCAGAGGTCACTAAATCCCTTCATAAGCCATCTCTTGTGTGGTTGAGTGTGCTTTGGAGAGGAGGAGGAGGAGGAGGAGGAGGAAGGGGGGCGGGGGGGTCACCTTAATGGGGCCCGCCTTTAGTATCATGAACTATTTCCTGCTGGATACAGAGTTAATCCCTCAGATTTAGCCAACAGTGTGTCTTTAACCAGATTACCCCACAATAATCGGCTAAAGCATCATCGCCAAGAATTCAGCTCCACGTCGTCGTCTGTACCCAGCAGCCGCCGCAGCCGCGTTTTCATCAACGCGTCGACCAATCCTCCGATTCTCTGGAAATGACAGCGTCTAATCTACAGTATGGATGATATACTATACTACTGTACTGTACTGTGCTGTATGCAGGTCCCAGACATCAGCAAAGCCCGGATCACCTACTGTAATCCTCAGGGTGCAGCACAATAGGGAATCATAATCTCAATTCCTTACAAAGGCACGAGGAGCTGGTGCTGAGCAGATGACGAGTGTGTGTGTGTATGTGTGTCTAAGTGTGTCTGTGTGTGTGTGTGTGTGTGTGTGTGTGTGTAAGAGAGAGAGAGAGAGCATGCGTAAACGTTCATACATGCATAAATGGTTTTCAGTCTCTTGGGTGTCTCTGGGTCTGTGCCCCTCCACTGAGCACGAAGCTGGAGGGAGGTGGGGGGGTGTTGAGGCCAGACGGGGGCAGAAGGGTCCTGGGATGGGTGTGAGGAATGCAGGAGTCCTGGGGGGCAAGGGGGGTTGGGGTGTGGGGGGGGGGGGCAACGACAGGGATGAACTGTGGTGAACAGACAGGCAGCGTCAGGGTGATGCCCCCACCCACGTCCATCCACACAGAGCTGCCACCATATGACCCCCCACCTCCCCACCTCCCCACCTCCCCCTCCCCATCTTCATATATACACCTCATCTGTCTGCCTCACACTTTCCATTTATTTACCCCCCCCCCCCCTCCCTCTCTCTGCTTGGGTAATGCCAGCTGAAAGTCCAAATGACTATAAATGGTGCATTCCTTCGCCATCTCAACGCGTGGAGGAGCGCACCTGCACGTGGCGGCACTTGTGCACATGTAAGGGATCCAATCAGTGTGTGCGTGTGCATGTTTGTGTGTGTGCGCTAACTGGGTCCAGCTGACGTTACGAAGCCGAGCTGGACGGAGGAGGAGGATGGCGGCGGTGCGGGGCGGAGAGGGTGAGTGAGTGAGGAAGGCGGAGGAAGACGGTCACACATCAGCGGTTCTGTGAAGGCGGCTGCCGGCTCGTACTTCCTGCTCCAGAAGATTGGTCTAAAGGGAGGAGGGGGCAGGTGGGTGGTGGGGCTCCATAATTCAATAACAATAATCCCCAATGAAAGCCCAATAAAGCAGGCCGCTGTGGGGCGGAACTAACTGGCCATGCGCCTCCTCCTCCTCCTCCAAACCATCCGTCCATCACTGATTGCACAGAGAGAGAGAGAGAGAGTGAGGTGGTGCACTGCAAAAACTCAAAATCTTGTCAAAATGTCTCATTTCTAGTCAAAACTAATCTATTTCCACTAAAAAATAAGATTCATCACCTAAAAATTAACTTGTTTTTAGATATATTTCACTTGTTTCAAACAAATATTCACTTTAAATAAGTAGAAAAATCTATCTCATATCTATCTAATCTACTTATTTCAAGTGAAAATATGCTTGAAAGAAGTAAAAACTGTCTAAAACACCAACTACTTTTTAATGTGATGTTTCTTATTTTAAGTATAATGAGATTTGTTTTGACTAGAAATGACATTTTGACTAGAAATAAGACAAACATTCCTGGGGAACAGGCCCAGCTGACATCCCGCCTGCAGCCAGGCAGACAGACAGAGACAGGGATCCTGCCTCCTCTCCCTCCCTCTCCCTCCAGTCGACCCCCGGCCCACCTCACCCCTGTCTGCTCTCCTGCAGAGTGCAGCTGCCTCCCATAGCTCCCTGGATGACTGAGCGGCCATGACCGCTAGCCTGGCCTGCTGCAACCCACCACACACACACACAGACTGACACAGACTGACACACACTGACACCGACACACACAATTGACACCTAAACAGAGCGGCGTATAGAGGAGCGTGTCTCGGCGGGGGGTCAACCTATCGATCTTGTTTTGCTCCAATCAATCACCTGTCTTTTAATGCGGCGTGACGGCTGATTGACCTCTGGAATCCATAGCATTATTATTATTTATGACACAATGTTCCACACATTCATGACCCTCAACCCTCAACCTCCCCCACCTCTAATAGCCGTATACCACTTCACCTGAGGCGAGAAGAAGGATTAGATCTGGAGCCTATTTAAAATCATTATGTTCTAAGGTCAGAAAATGTGTTATTATGAAGAAACGGCGTCGCTGCCCACATGCATGACGTGTGCACCTTTGTGCGTTAAGCCTCTCTGTCTGTCTATGTGAACGATTATGACTTCATTAGGAGCTTATCTCGGTGTTATACTTGCATTAAGACCATCTGAGCTGTTGCTGTGCGCGATGCACTCACTATTGTTTGGCCAGCCCCATTTGGTCGCTCGGGCCCCTTCAGAGTTACTCAGCTACGACGGCGCAAAACAAAACAGTAAATGGCTCAGATGAGACCAAATTGCCTCTAATGCTTTCATAAGGCTAGGAGATGTAATACAGCAGACAACAAACAGTAACTAAGGTAGAAGAATGTACTAATTAAACTTAATTAAAGCATGGGAGTTTCTCATCTGTGCTACGGCTTTGATCTTTCAGAAACAGCTAATTTGTTGTTTCATGTGTGTGCATGGCTTTTCAGTATTTTTCAAGTTTTTTTTTTTTTTCCATCGGAAATTTTAACAAGCAGGAATTAAAGTTACTGAAAGTCTGATCCACAGCTGAGTAGATTTCATGTCCATGGTTTTTTAAAGGTCACATTGTATAAAAGGAGATTTGCATGTCTTTTTTTAAATCATAAAACAGGTTTTGGATTTGTATTAATACTCCGAAAATATCAAAGCGCTCAGTCCACCAAGAAATGCACACAGCCTGTGATCAGAAACCAAGCTTTTACACAAGCCGCCGTCACTACTGTGACTTTGTGATGTCACAACTAAGCCCATCCAGGTGAGCTGCAGGGTTTTCATTTCTCCGACTCTGTTTACCTGAAATCTGCAAGATATGTATTCAGCAAATCAGAAGACAGGCTCAATTACTCCAGAAAGAGGAGATTAAAACTACATCAAGACAGCTTTAGCACCTAAATTGACGAGTATATCTTCTTAGGGTACTTCAAATAAAACACAGGAAATGTGTAAAATTTCAGCCCTTAAACTAAAAACTACTGTGAAAAACGAGGAGCTGTGTTTGGCTCTTAAACTCAGCTCAGTTTAGTTTATTGGACGAGCTCACAGACGTGCAGAAAAACCATATTAAATGTCAAACTTTCTCACAGGCTATCTGTTGGCGACAGTCTGCAACCCTGGACAGCTGTCTTTCATAACTTAAACAAAGACTTTTTGGTATGTGGCTCTGACAGGCTGCGGTTTACTCTGAGCTGGTCGTCTGAGGAAATGAAGGCATCATTTTCAATGTCAAACATTTTTCAAAAATTCATGTGATGAAAACAAAAAAACTCCAGATGCCCCCCGAGGGAAGTGGTCACATCAAGTGGAGTGGGTTTGTGTGGGTGAAAGCATGTAGTGCCTGTGTACTACGCCTATAGCCATATATCTGTATGCATGTTTTTGTGTGTATTTGCATGTACATGCATGCCTTTGTTCCTGTGTATGTGTGTGTGTGTAGGATAGTGCCTGTTGACAGATGAGAGCTGCGCTGTGGGGGGGCGGGGGTGGGGGGGGGTCTGAGAGAGGCCTGACAGATCTGTGACAGAGTGTGCCTGAGGAGAGAGGCCTCCATGTTAATCCACACTCATACATGTTAACTACACTTGGATAGTTCCATGCTGAGAAGCCTTAACACAGTCTGGTACGGTTCGACATGCCCCCCCACCCCCGGACCCTCATGAGAGCCCCCCAAAAAGGAGCCTTCCAGAGCATAAAAACAGGCCTCCTCTTCTTCTTCGTCACATAATGCCACTAAAATTTGCAAAACACAGGCATTGCGCGCCAGCAAGCACAACACACGCACCCCACACAACCACTTACACTGTGAAAGTCAAAGCAAGGCTGTCATTACGCGAGCAGACTGCTAGGCTGAAAATACAAGCAGACAGGGAGCTAACAAAGCAGCTGGGAAAAGAAAGAGGAAGACAACTTACTTAAGCTGTCTGAAATAAGCAGTTGTTTTAATGATAGAGAGGCCACGAGCTGCAGTGGGAGAAAAAAAGAAGAAAAAAAAAACTAAATCGCTTGTCGTGCAGTCGCTTTGTTTACGTTTCGACTTAAATACTCATAAAAAAAGCTATTCTGGCCAGCGCTGGTCCAGAGGTCCGGACCGGTTAAAGCAGAATGGAAATACAGGGAGCTCTAATATTGGTCACAGCTGACATATTTGCTTGGTGAGGACACTTCCTCTCTAGGGGGTTTTCATAGGGAATGGAGTAGTAGTGTGAGGTCCTGGCCTGACTGGGCACCTCATTTGGCACCAAAAAAAAAACAACCCGCCCAAACTCTGTTTAAACACAGTCTCGTGCCAGAAGTAGAAGCTGAAATATCCTTATTCCACCGGCCGCCGAACAGGGTTTTAGTGTCGCTTCATTACATCCTGAGAGTAAATATTGAGAGCAGGGATCGCCAGCTATGATTCATTTCTCTTTACTGTTCAAGCAGGGTCAAAGAGAATAGAACGGAGCGGGGCTGAAATACTCCTTAAACAAAACTGACAGCTCATGAGTGTTTCATATTCCCAGAGAGATCCTCCACAAAGTCTGGACCGGAGCCGGCGGAGGGACTGATGTTGACACGGGGAGAAGGGAAAGGTGTGTTTACCTTGAGGAGCTCGAGTGCGGGCTGTCTAATCCACTTCTTGTGGGAACCTGTAATGCCGTCTGATACCTGTTAAGAGCGCAGACATGCAGAGGCCTCGGCGCTCCTCTGCCCCGCGGACACGAGTCTGTCTGCAACGGCTCTTTTCCACGGAGCGGCAACAATAACTCATTATGAGTCACAGACAGTCTAATGTCTGACCCGCTACATTAGCGCTGTAAACACAGGATGCGGCAGTTTGCAGCGTAGCAACACACACACACGCACGAACAAAACTCACACAGTCAATTAGTGAAGGGAAGACAAAGAAGGATCAGACTGTAAGAACAAGCCTCGGGGTGTTTTCGCTGAAGCAGGGAACGCTGACCAACACTACAGCCACTACAGAACTGACTGTACCGAGATGAATTAGACTTTCTGTACACACATCGGCTGTGGAGAGAGACTGTAGCGCAGTCTGGAAGAGCAACTGAGGTGTTTAGGGATGTCACGATTATAGATTTTCTTGGTACGATTATTGTCAGAGAATTAGATTATTATGCAATAATCAATTTAACAACATTATGAATGTGTAACAATCAAATATAGTCAAAATATAATTATATACAAAAGATTTTAAGTATTTATAGGACCAATTATTAATCCCCCAGGGGAAATGTTAGTGTGTTGAATTATTTCAGTGATTATTTGTCATCTATACCAGCGGTTTTCAAAGTGTGAGGCGCGCCTCCCCTGGGGGGCGCCAGAGGGTTTCAGGGGAGGCGCGGCGAGAGAAAAAAAAAAGAAGAAAAAAAAAAACTGTAAACATCTGGCGAGTGGCAAAATGGATCGATTTTTAATATCTCAAGTGAAAGTGAGAGAGGGCACAGAGTCTGGGGCGAGCAGAAAACGGAGGAAGTATGACCCTGATTATTTAAAGTTTGGTTTTTCATATATTGGTCCTGACGATGCTCAGCTGCCACAGTGCGTTATCTGTAAAGAGGTGCTAGCTAACGACAGTATGCGACCATGTAAACTCCGGCGTCACATTGAAACCAAGCACCACAGTTTAATGACCAAGCCGAGGGAGTTTTTTGACCTGAAACTTAAGGAATTGCGGTCACAGAAGAAAGTCATCGAGGCGTTTGGCACTGTGAATACCAGGGCAACCGAAGCATCATATCGCGTAGCGTTACGTATTGCGAAGGCGGGGAAGCCCCACAACATTGGTGAGACGTTGCTCCTCCCTGCTGCCAAAGATATGTGTTCGGTACTATTGGGCGAAGCTGCTGCTGCCAAGCTGGATGCCGTCCCGATTTCTGACAACACCATCCAGCGCCGCATCTCTGACATGGCAGCTGATGTCAAAGAACAGGTGCTGGACGCTATCCGTGAGAGCCCTTTCTTCTCCATTCAGCTGGACGAGTCCACTGATGTTGCTAACTGTGCACAGCTAATGGTGTATGTACGCTTTATTAAAGAGCTCGGTGTCCAGGAGGAATTTCTATTTTGCCACCCTCTGCCGGCTCGCACTACAGCCGCAGAAATCTTCAAGGCTTTGAATGACTTCATTCAGGAAAATCATATTGACTGGAGCCGCTGTTGTGGTATATGCACTGACGGTGCCAGGGCAATGACAGGCCGCCACAGCGGTCTGGTGAAACAGGTGCAAGCGGTTGCGCCCGCCGCTGTTTGGTCACACTGTATCATCCATCGCCAGGCTTTGGCCACCAAGAGGATGCCCAAAGAGCTGCGCGCGGTCCTGGATGAGGCAGTAAAAATTGTCAACCTAATTAAATCACGCGCCATGAACGCCCGTCTCTTCTCCATCCTCTGCAATGAGATGGGCGCTCACTTCCATCAACTGCTCCTGCACTCCGAGTCCGTGGCTGTCGCGGGGCAAGGTCCTCACCCGCTTGTGTGATCTGCGCGAGGAAGTCCTCATGTTCCTGGCCGAAATCAACTCCCCACTGGTGAAGCATATGGAGGACGCAAAGTGGGTTGCAATGCTGGCCTATCTGTCTGATATTTTTGACCGGATAAACACACTGAACACCTCTCTGCAAGGCAAAGAGTGCAACGTCTTTTTGGCGCACGATCAAGTCTCTGCATTCAGGAAAAAGTTGGATCTGTGGTGTGCTCGTGTTGAACGGGGCTCAGTGGAAATGTTCCCAACCTTGGAGGATGTTGTGGAGAAGACAGGACTCCAACTGGACTGTGTGCAACAAGTGGTCATTGCACATTTGAAGGGTTACGTGAGCAGTTTGGAGACTATTTTGGAGGAGACCGTGGCAAATCAGTGGGTGAGAAATCCGTTTTCTTTTCCTGTGACACCGCGTGATGGACTGACTATGCAAGAGGAGGAGGCCCTTGTCGAGCTGAACTCTAATATGGACTTGAAACAAAGGATGAGTGAGGTGTCACTTGCACACTTCTGGCTGTCTGTGGAGACCGATTCACCAAAAGGCAGTAAAGGTGTTCATCCCCTTCACGTCTACCTACTTGTGTGAGTGTGGGTTTTCCGCATTGACAATGATTAAAAGCAAGTACCGGTCACGGCTGCGGGTAGAGGATGATCTGCGTTTATTCCTTTCCACAGTGCATCCCCGCATCAACCGCCTGTGCGCATCAAAGACACAGACTCATTGTTCCCACTAAAATAGAGGTGAGCAAAATAAGGTGGCAAGATTCGTTTATTGCCGTCATGGAAAGGATTTACGCATGATGTTGAGACCGATATGAAAAGCAGCGCTGTACATGCGCGCAGTGATGATAAAAATCACTGACGTTGATCTGTTTATTATTTGATTTGAGGAATTGCAAAAAGAGGCCTTAAAATGAATGTATTCAAAAATATATTTAAAAAAACAAGCTACTGTTAAAATCTGGAAAAAAAATGTTAAAAACATAGGCTACAGATGTTAAAATGTGTTTGAAAAAGATGTTGAAAACATACAGATGTTAAAATGTGTTTGAAAAAGATGTTGAAAACATACAGATTGTGTTTAAAATGTTTTTTAAAAAACATACAGATGTTAAAATGTGTTAAAAAGATGCTGAAAACATACAGATGTTAAAATGTGTTAAAAAAAGATGTTGAAAACATACAGATGTTAAAATGTGTTAAAAAAAGATGTTGAAAACATACAGATGTTAAAATGTGTTTAAAAAAGATGCTGAAAACATACAGATGCTAAAATGTGTTTAAAAAAGATGTTAAAAACATACAGATTGTGTTTTAACATTTTTTTAAAAAACATACAGATGTTAAAATGTGATAAAAAAAAAGATATTTAAGCACATACACAGATAAAGATGATTAAAATGTTTTAAAAATATGTTTAAGAACATACAAACATGTTTAAGATGTTTATAAAAATAAAGATGTGTATAACATTTATTGTTTAAAACCTTTTTTAAGCCTGTGTGGAACATACAAAGCAACAACAATAACAGTAATAATAGCAATAATAATTAGGGGGGGCGGTATGCTTTTGAGTTCTCTTAGGGGAGGCTCACTATCCCACACTTTGAAAACCCCTGATCTATACCAAATGTTTAAGTTAATTTTAATCTTTTTTTTAAAATTACAGGTCACTTGGTTTATCTCGTGTAGTGACAGAATCTCTTTCATCAGTCAAGTGCCGTCATTGCCCTGCAATATATAACACCCACCATATGGTATAAAACACCTAGTGTAAAAGTTCGGCTAAACGGCAAGTACAAAAATTTAAACATTTAAATTCCTACCAATTCACTGTTATCTTTGTTTGTGGAACTGATCTGCCGATACGATTAAGACATAATAGTTTTTGGAAAGTGACGGTATTGAGGAATGTTTGCTGTTTGTTAATACTTGTGCAAACACAGTAATCGTGACATCCCTAGTTGTGTTGTTTCCTGAATCAACCTCATCTCTTCTGTAAATGTAAAACAGTTCCGGGCCCAGACAGAGGCCTTGGGAAGCGCCTGAGCCTGGGGCATTCCTCTGGTCTGAGTGGACACACTTGTCCACACCGTTGTGCTCACACACACACACACACCTACTAAACAAACACATCTCATCATGTTGGATGTCACGTCAGTCAACAGCAGCAGCAGCAGCAGCAGAGAGCGAGCTAACAGCCACTAACAGTCGGAGGAGGCTCGGGGCTCGGAGGCGCTGAGGTCGGCGTGTTGATGTTTTAATCACATCTTTTTTCGCTATTTGCATGTCATTTCGCTGCCGTTTATTTCTGCCGCCGACACCACTCTTCTTTCAATCCCTCCTTCCCCTAATGAAGAACAGAGAAATGTCAGGCAGCAAGACAGAGACAGAGAGAGAGAGAGAGAGAGAGAGGAGCGGGAGGATTATGTTGAGTCTGTCCCACATCGCCACCACACAACAACCCTCCAATCAACAGAAGAAGAGGAAGCGGCATAATGAAGATGTGAGTTTGTGCAACAGCGCGCCCAGGTGTGTGTGTGTGAATACAAACGCGTGTTTGTCTGCCTATCAGAAAGGCAGGTTTCAACAGCAGCTCCACTGAACAATAGGACCAATCAGCCCGTCTGGAGTCGGGGGCTGATTATAAAAAGATGAACTCACTCACTGTAGGTGAGTGTGCCGCGGTGACATCACAACAGATCGCAGTCATGTGAAAACTCAAGACTCTCATCAAACTGTGTCTCCAAAGACTGAGTCTGAGTGAGCACTCGTGCAGAAGACGTTTCCCCCTCCGCCCCAAAACAATCTGACTGGTCCGATCCGAAGACGCGAGCGGAATAGCAACTGGCCGTGTAAAACAGAGCTATTCTCATTAGCCTCAGTGGAGTGGATAGAGAGGAAGGCTGTGAAGCAGGCTAATGAGCTAGTTAAGGTGGCAGTAAATGTCATTCCTCCTCTGGCAGGCCCCCGGGCTGCAGTGCTGCTCTACGGTACCGCCACAGGCTATTACCTGGACAGGGACGCAGAAAGCCCGCGTCAGCACTTCTACTGCACTGCCTGGCATTCACTCACACACACACACACACATAGAGAGGAAAGAGAGGAGGAAGGGCAAGGATTGTATACATACTGTAACACCACATCCCCTCTATATAACATGCATTACATTAAAAGCCCTAAGTGGATCACGTCGAGGAAACCGAGTGTGTATGCGAGCCGAGGAGACACAGTCTTTAGTCGTTTTTAATCTTCTTTCCATTGACAGAAACTGTAATGAGTAAAGAGCTTTTCTGGCTGCTTTCCACTCAGGTGTTGACCGCGGTGCGCCGGCTTGTTAGCCCGCTCGGCCGGTTGGTTTGACCTTTGGTAATTTATTCTGGAGTCCATCTGGAAGGATTGGATTTCCAAATTGGATCAGAGTGAGTTTACAGAAGAGTGAACAAGGACAAAGTCTGAAGGTGCTCAAAGTTTTGTCATAAACTCGCGGTGGACAGATGAAGAAGGAATAAACTTACTTTCAGAAAAAGTAAATGAGAGTCATTTTAAAAGAGCAGGCAAACACACACACAGACACACACACACTTGCATTGTCTGTAGTGTGAGTTGAGTAATTATCTGCCTGCAGGCACAGACGTCCATGGTGAGTTTCAGCGACTGGAGGTGCAAGGACGGTCTAAGTGAATAAACTCTGTCTCCTCCTGAGTTTACTTGAGGCTCATTCGTCTAAACAGCTCATGAACCTAAAACACAGACACTTTCCCTTCCTTTTTTTTTTTTATTTCAGGACGAGCTCAGCGTATGAACATAAACACAATTTACAACAATAAATCCCTGCGGGTTTAAATGTGCTAATTCTGTCAGCGTGTCAAGTGTCATGTTTACGCTCCGGTCTGAGGCGGTCGGGCTCGTTGGTGGTCTCCCCAGAGTGCGTTTCCAAATCCACTAGATGCGACTTTCACACTCAGAACAAAAGCCCATATTTGAACAAAGACAAAGATGATGTCAAATGGACTAAGTGTGTTCACAAAAGCACACTCACACACACACACACATCTCTGCCTCTGCTTTCACACCTTGAACCCAAGTGGACGATTAATCCAGGGCTTGTAAAAAGAAGCAGAGCCCTCCTGCACTCGCTCCAGTCTCTGAGGTCGTTGAACAAATAAACTTTCTTTGGTTTTTAAATAAAGCCCTGAGCTCTTCTGGATTTAAATACACTCTGGCTCTGCTTCCCCACTGGTTTCAATACACCTCTGGGTCCGGCGTACGGAGCCGGGCTGCTGCCCATATGGTCCCCGCTGGATTAGGCTAAGAAGCCCCGGCCACATAATGGTGAGGCCCGGGGAACCATTAAAAACCCATTAATTGTGAAGTTGGAAGCTCCTTACGGCAATGATATGCTAATATTTCTTCGCAGCGGAGACGGACAGAAGAATGAGAAGCAGCCAGATGCAATAGAAAAAGAAAATGCGCCGCGAGTGAGGAGGCGGAGGGGCAGCGAGAGGAAAGACAATCTGCAGACTGTTCCAGGTCACTGTAACTCCCTAACATCCACTTGTCTGCCAGACACACTCGCATACAAACACACACATATACACAGCACAGGGTGTGAGGGAGTAGTGGAGAGTAAAGAAAAGAAAAGGGGGGAGAGAAGAGAAGAGAGCAGCAGATAGAGAAACTGCAGCCAGCAGAAGACAAAGAGGTCAGTGTTGTGGAAAACACGGAGTCTGACATTAAAGTGATGCAGTTCAACTTACTCACTTTAGTGCCAGAAACGCATGGTTGAGAGATCCACGCACACAAGGGAGGAGAATGAAACAACAAAAACACACAAAAAGCAGAGGGATCAGACTGCAGACTGAAACGGAGAGGAGGAAATAAAAATTGGAGGTGGCAGAGAATGAAAGATACGACGGAGTATTAGGGCCACATTGACAAATAAAAAAATCACAAACTTTGAGAATAAAGTCGTAATTATTCTCATAATGTTATGACTTTTTTTCTCGTAGAAATGTACGACTTTAATCTCGTAAATTTACAACTTTATCTCGTAAGTTTACAACTTTATCTCGTAATGTTATGACTTTTTTCTCGTAGGAAATGTACGACTTTGTTCTCATATATTTATTACTTTATTCTCGAAGTCTGTGGTTTTTTTTTTTTCTCAATGTGGCCCTAGTACTCCGTCGTAGAAAGATGCCGTCTATCTGCCGTTAGAATAAAAAAAAAGAAGTATTTATACGTTGTGGTGGTCGTGGCCGAAGCGGAGCAGCGGCTCGTTCTTGCTTATCTCTGCATTCCTCTGTGTGGCAGGGTGGACGAGGCCAATGTTAGAAAAAGGCTAAGTCCCCACCAAACAGATTAGGCAGAGGGAGGCAGCCAGAGGGTGGGGGGGTGTGTGGGGGGGGGGACCTGAACACAGATTTGGGATGCATCGCCCCTAAATAAGATTTAGGCTTTTCACTGGCAATTACTCACAGTATACATTTCAATGCGTAACCCCCAGGAATGCAGCTGATGCTACCCCGGCTCTGAAAGGGGACTTTGGCTAATCTGAGACTTGCCACTGTACCGAGGGGCTTACAGTGTGTTTCCACAGCTGAACAGAGTGGCGTTCGTGTGTGTGTGTGTGTGTGTGAATGTGTGTGTGTGTGAGAATGAGAGAGCTGAAGCTGTTGCTCACACTCCCCCTGATTTCCTTCAAAGGCGGCTGCTTGTTATTCATGAAAAAGCCACTTGGAATATAACGTGGCTGTCATTATTTCAATGTGTAGTATACATGTCACATTACAGCACAGAGGAATCAACACATCAGCATCAATAACCACCGCAGCCACAACACAGGAAGTATGTGTGTGTGTATGTGTGAGTCCTTTCCCTTATATGTGTCTAGGATGCAGATGAAGGGAAAGGAGAGTGGACTTGTCATTTCCCCGTGGCCCCCCTCGGGAGCCAGGTGTCTCTCTTTAATGGAGGCATGTGGGAACTAACGTAGGTTAATGAGCTATGCAGGCCCCAGAGGAGATAGGCATTATAGGCTATACAAGATCCCCCTCTCATCCCTTCATCCCTCCATTTGTGTCAGACCCTGGGAGAGAAAGAGAGGAACAAAGGAGAGCGTGGTGGAAATGGAAGTAGAGGTGCAAAAGAGAGAGAGAGAGAAAGTGAAGGATAGAAAAGACACAACAAACAGAGCCAAATAGAGACAGAGAGAGAGAGAGAGAGCCAGGTCTGCCAGCCTTTTAAAACAATTAAGGCCTGGATGAGATTCACGCTCAGGGTTTCTGCTGCCAAGCAAGACCCAAATGTGGCAGTAAAGGAAAAGGCTTAGCGAGAGCCAGCCTAATCAGAAACAGACTCTCTACGACAACAAACCAAACCACACTCACACAGGAAAGTCGACACTTTACATATTAGAGCTCGACAAGGAGAGAGAGAAGGAGAGAGAGAGAGAAAAAAAAGCCTGTGGAAACATCAAATTGTAATGAGGAACAGACTCGCTGAGTAGGAGACGGATGGAGAGGAAGAGGCAGAAAGACGCAAAGGAGATGTAATGATGATGAAGGAAATAAAGAGCTTTTAAATATAATGGACGTGTAAGCCTCAAACCACACATGTCCCCCTTTAAAGACACTTTTCTTTAAAGACACTTTTTGTTGCGTAGTTGTACCGTACGGCTTTGTCTCTCTGCTCTCAGATAGATGTGGCTTATAGTCTTTTGTTTGGCTTCGGTCTGCGGCTGCATCGTCGACTCGTACCAGCAGCTACAAACTTAGAGCGAGCATTGAGCAGCCATCTGAGCGTGGTGCGGTTCCTGTCCCTGAACGTGAAATGTGCATGCTCCGCTAAGACGAAGAGGAGGAGGAGGAGGAGGAGGAGGAGGAAGAAGGAAGAGGAGTGAAGTGTGACTGTGCGTTTTTTTTTTGTTTCTGCTGTTGAGGTTGGTTGGAAATGCATGTAACACAGAGAGGATAAAAGGAGGGAGATGGGAAGATGAGTTGAGGGAGAAATGGAGGTGAGAGGAGATAAAGTAGAGGTGGTGGTGGTGGTGTAGAGGTGGTGGTGGTGAGGAAGAGGGGGGTGACCAGGGTCTGTGCCTAGGAGCAGAGACCGTAGCCGGGGGTTTGTGGCACAGCTGATGCAGAGGCAGCTCCACATTCCCAGCCTGATCCTGTATAAAACCCTGTCTGTTACTGGAGATCTGATATGGAAATAAGAGGCCAGATGGGGGCTTCCACTAGGCCTTATAAGGGATTGTGGCTTGGCCCTGGATGGATCACGGGTGAAAAGCCATGGAGAATGAGAAACACCGGGCAAAAAAAAAAAAGACAGAGAAGGGAACTGTAGAGAACCGGGCATTTGAGAAATAAATCAAAAAAAAAAAAAAACAGGAGACAAAGATGCTGAGGAGTGGATCCGTCAAGAAGAAGACGTGGTGAATAGTTGTCGACAGCGACGGAGGATGAGACGAAGAACGAAAGAGAAAAGAAATGGAGAATCAAACCGAGACGCCGCCTTTCTGGTGATATTCTTGTTTTTCCTCCTCCTCTGATGTGTCTCAGTGATCTCTGGTCTTTTGAAGGAATAGAGGGGGGGGCGGGTGTAGGAGGTGGGGGGGGGGGGGTTCATCATCAGCTCCCAGAGAACAGAAACAATTTCCTTCTCGTCACACAATAGCAAAAAACTCAACAATAGGACCGGGCACAACTCGATTGGTTGCGATTCATCCAGCTACCATTGTTTCAGACTTGAGTCCCAGAGGTCCACTTTACTGCAGGATTTCTGTTCTGCTGCCAGGGAGAATAAGTTCACCCCTGGAGAAGAAGAAGAAGGAGGAGGAGGAGGAGAAGAGTGCAGATGGAGAGAAGAGAAAAACTGGCTGGGAAGAAAAAGTAGAAAAAACAAGAAATGACGAGTGTTTACCATGCTAACAGCCCGGGCTCTGCTCATCACAAATCGTCATTTTTGTTTTTTTCCCAAAGTGAAGCTTAACAACAACTGCTGGTTTATCCCTCCGTTTTCTAACCCCCCCTCTTCCTCCTCCTCCAATCCTCCCGTTTGTTCCTCTTGTGTGTTTAGTGCGAGCGGCAGCGTTTCTTAGTCAAGATGTTCAGACAGTGGGAGCCAGCGACCTGCTGGGAAACCTGATCAGCCACGCTAATCTGATCAGCCGCACTTTGTTCAAGTGTGTCTTATTTAAAAAAGGACAGCACTCGCAGCGTGTTGTAACCCAAACACCGTCCTATCCGCTTTCAGCTGCGCGGATCCCGGCGAGCCGACGCAAGTCATCTGATCTGCCACACCTTCCCTTCCCTTCCCCACCTAACCACCACCTCCTCCACCTCCACCTCCAATCTCGCTCGCAGCCTAAACACAACATACCTGCACCCAGTGTTCACCCGACCGCAACAATCCGGGCTTATTAGTGTGAAAACTCATGACACAAGTGTTTCTCGTTTCCTAATCAGTTGGAAGGCAAATCCCTACACCCCCCCCTCTATCCTGCACCCCCTCCTCCCCAGTGTGTGTGTGTGTGTGGGCATGCATTTGCGTGTGATGAAACACTCTTGAAATTGAGTGAAAACACGTAGTGTCTTTTGAATGTATGATCAAGGGGAGTTTTGCACACCTCTCTCATACAAATCAATGAGTCAAATGTGCATGTGCACCACATAATAAAACATACATAAACCCCCCAACCCCCAAAGCTGTGTGTGCTGTGTGCATATTTGTACCTCAGAGAAACAACCTGCAGATGATGTAGACAAAACCTTTCGCCCTCTGATCGCTAAAACATCAAACTGGCACGGGGCTTCTTCGCCTGGTTCGTCTGTTTGTCTGTTTCTCTGCTAATTCGTGATCACACTCGGCTGATACGGGCCAAACAACACGACACACCTCCTCCGTCCCTACGCCCCACCGAGCCGACAGCTGCTTCCAGCGGCTCCGAAGTGTGGCTGCCAAACGCACCAAAAACACTTAACGACGACTGACAGCAACACGTTATTCCCCACAGAAATGTTTTAACTGCCCTTTTTAAATGGAGGGAGGAGGAGGAAGAGGAGGAGGAATGCTGATGGTTCGCCGCTGCGCTGTGATTCCATCAAATCATCGCCTCTCGCTGCGGCTAATCCAATCTGACAAAGCACACCCGTGTCACCGAGCGAGGGGACGTCTGACCCCTGCCTCTGGCCCTGACCCCTTTACCTTTAGTCAAGTTACCAGGGGCCCAGATAATGTTTTCCCAACCGCTAACCATTAGGGTTTAATGAATAACAGCGGTGGCTGAGCTGACCTGTGACTGGAGGAGGCCGTCGGCTCCTGCTCCGTTCTTTGATATCATGACCTCGTTAACGGCCTCTCGTTGCCCCGGCATGGACGGGGTTTTTTTGGTCGTGGTGATGCAGGTGCTGTTCACAATCACACTATTTTTTCTTACCTCCCTCACTTCTGCACTTGTAACTCTGCCCGCCCCCTCTTTCCCATTAGACTGAATCTGTCCAGCGATCTTTCCACCCACACACTCTGACACATCACATATTTACATGGACTATATATTCCTTCTCTATCTCTATTCAAATAACACCTGGAGTCCTTGGCTCTTACACATCTCCTTCTTTCAGTGTGTGCTATATAAAGACAATATATGGCCATGATATTGTGCTGTATGTCACTGCTCTACTGGGTGAAATTCAAGGAATAGAGGACGAGTGCTGAATGTTGTTTTTCTGGTGAAATTACGTCTATAAATACTATTTAAGGGGCTTTGTGAAGGCCTACAGTTCTTATTATAGCTAGCATTAGCATGAACTGCTGTTTATTTATGGGTCTGGAGGAGAAAAGTGCGAGTTCATCATCATCATCATGTCTCCAGCAGGGAAAATCAACCTTTTGTTCTTTATTTTCAACTGAAGTTAGCATGATAACCAGCTAGCTCCAGCATGGACAGACTGTACAATGAAAAAGAAAAGGGTGCGTCATTTCATTTTTATATTATTTGGTCATACACAAATCGATCACAGTTGTTTTAACAGCTTTTTAAACTCCTGTTTTGTACTGGCTTGAACAATATAACTGGGTAATGAATTCCACCTTACAATTGCTCTAGCAAGTCTTGTGTGATACTCATGCTGAGCGACATGAGTAGGCTCAGTAATCCTTTATGTAATATCTTCAGAGCCTGTGTAGACTTTACATTTCTAATAAAATTCAACAAAAGTAAGAAAACTATCTTAGTCTATCATGCACGTTTTATTTATATTTGTTCTGTAAGAGCATACAAGCAGAACATGCAGCTTTATTTTGCATGTTAACTTCAGTGGAAGAAAAGAAAAGTAGAGTTTGGTGGTGAACTTGCATCGACTGGGAAGTGAACAGCTGTTCATGCAGCATCAAACAGCTCCTTTAAAAGCAGCAGATCTTCAGGTCTTTAAAACACAGGAGACCGTGGAGACGCTCTGACCAGTGAACGCAGCGAACTGTACAATGTGTTACAAGCTGCACAGAGGGAACTGTCCAATCACATTAGACCGTAGGTGTCTTCACTGGACGGGTGGACTATTAAGAGAGAGTCTGGGCTGACAGCTTCGTTTGATGACAGCATGAAGGCCAAGACCTGACACACAGCTGTCAAGAGAAAGAGATGCCCCCCCATGTGTGTGTGTGTGTGTGTGTGTGTTAAAAGGGGCAAGAAGTGACGAGTAGGTAAAGGCTGAGTGAGCTGAGATTACGATGGCTTGAAATATTATCACATGCTATTAGCACTGTATCACTGTTCATTAGGCTGATGGCGAGCTGGAGTTACTTGACAGCCCCGCGGTAAGAGCAAGGGAGCTGGATGAAAGTGAGAGAAAGAAAGAGAGAGAGAGAGAAAGAAAGATAGAGATAGAGTAGATAGAAGTAAAAAGACAGAAAGAAAGAAAGAAAGAAAGAAAGAAAAAAAGAAAGAAAGAAAGAAAGAAAGAAAGAAAGAAAAAGACAGTGAGAGGGGGTAGAAAGAAAGAAAGAAAGAAAGAAAAAGACACAGATAGAAGGGAATAGAGAGAAAAAGAAAGAAAGAAAGAAAGAAAGAAAGAAAGAAAGAAAGAAAGAAAGAAAGAAAGAAAGAAAGAAAGAAAGAAAGAAAGAAAGAAGTAAAAAAACACTGAGAGGGGGTAGAAAGAAAGAAAGAACGAAAGAAAAAGACAGAGAGGGGGATAGAGAGAAAGAAAGAAAGAAAGAAAGAAAGAAAGAAAGAAAGAAAGAAAGAAAGAAAGAAAGAAAGAAAGAAAGAAAAAGACAGAGAGAGGGAGATAGAAAGAAAAAAGAAAGAAAGACTGTGGGCCCAGAACAAATGCGGAAAGGAAATTGGAGCAAGAGGAAAATTCAGGGAGAGGAGAGGAAATGATAAAGGCCGATTCTCCTCGATCCTTCACCGTCACAGATCCACAGCCCCGGTTACGGAGGTAAACAGGAATATCTCAAAGGGAAACAGGGCAGCTGGTGTATTTAATGTCCCAGCAAGAAGGAACAAGGCATCTTACTATAATCCCTAATTCTTACAGCCATAACATTGAGAATAAATGATAACCAGATGACTGTACAATGTCAAAACACATATATCAGAGAGAAAAGGGCCCATGGAAAAAAAAAACTCTTCCTGTAAACACTGGGCTGATCATAGAAACGCATTAAACAATGCTGTCACAGAGGCGAGCTTAACTCGGAGGGCCCTGATAACTGCTGCTGCTGTCTCGTATGAAGTGGGAGACAGAGGAGCAGTAAAAAGCTGTCTCCCTATCAGACAGAAACATTAGTTGCTGTCACACTCAGTTTGCCTTTGCACAGACAACAGTTTAGTATATCATCAAAGCCGAAACAGTTCTCATTTCTGAGATCTATTAGAGATGTGCGACTTGAAAAAGACACTTGAAACGGAAGCACACACATTTGCAAAGTAGATGAGAGGGATGCTTGAGTAATCGAGAATCGCTACGCGTGCTAGCAAACACATAAACAATGCGTGTTTTTGTTTTTTCCTTTTTTCTTTTTGTTTCATTTAATTTCACGACGGCTTCTAATGAGGACGATCATTACGCCGCATGCAAAGTAGGGGAGGAAATTCATCAAGAACTTCAAAAAGATTCTGTTTGTTGTGGGTCACTGTTGGTACTTTCTGTGCAAACTTTCTCTCACCCGCACTCCCTCTCATCCTCCCCCTCCCCCTCTCTCCTCCGTTCTCCCCCTTTTATCTAATTTTGGACCACTCTAAGATCCAGCAGTAATGAATTGGCTAATCACAGTTATCTGCCCCATTCAAGTGCTTTGTAAAGCAAATCAATAAAACCTGGCACGGGGCCAGCCATCCACTCTGACAGACGTTGCTCGCTAATCTATTTCTGTGTGTTTTTTTGTGTGTGTGTGTGTGTGTGTTTTTTCCTGTCCTAAAGATGTTTACCTTCTCTTTCTATCCGTCCCCCCTCTCTCCCTCTCTCTTTACCTCTCTGTACTTTAGCAAGGTCAGTTTGGGAAGCTGCAAAACAAAAAAAAAAAGAAAGCAAACAAACCTCGCCAGCTGGCAGCGGAGAGGACAAAAGTCAAGCGCTTGCGAACTTTAAGTTCATTCGACAGGGAGGAGAAATTTCCTCTTTGATTAGAGGAAGTGTTGGAAGTCACTGAAGCTCAAAGACTTGTACCTCAGGCAAGAAAGAGAGAAGAAGGCCTACACCCGTTTCCACAGTAACAGATCAATAACAGCAACGCAACAACTGATAAGGATTTCTATGAATTTCAAATGTTCTTCCCGTGGCGCCTACACTACATTGGCTGTGGACTTAACAGGAATATTGATAGGCCCCGACACGGCTCCCGCGCATTAACGCCTCATACACATATTTATGATTCCGTTGTGTTTTTTTTACTGCTTATAAAACATGCAGGAGCGAGAAACAGTCGATTTATAAGAATGGCGGCTCCTTCTTATTAAAACAAACGTGGGAATATTCACCCTCAACCAGGAAGACATGGATCTGGGGAAGGGGGTTATTTGATGTGGCTCCTCCAGTCCTAATGACACTTACAGCTCCCAACATCGGTGGAAAACCACACGACCAACCATCAAAACCACCACCGCCAGGCTGCAGATGACTCCCAGGCTCCGTGTGTGTGAGTGTGTGTGTGAGCTGCAGAGTAAAAGCTGAGCAAAGACACGTTTTCTTTTTCCTCCTCCAAGGCCAAACATGAGAAAATCTTCACCAGCGAGGTAAACAACAACAATACCACCGCCGCCTTCGTCCTCGTTGGTCGCCCAGTCGATGAGAAAACTGGATTTTGACGGTTGCGCTCTCTCTTTTCCTACAGGCAGTCTCTGGTGGAAAGTGCCTCTAATCAACAACGGGTTAATTAATCTCACTCATGAGGTTATGTCCAATTATGGGGTGCACTCAACAGGGTAATTTGTTTCTTTAAAAAAAAAAATAGAGAGAAAAGAAGAAAAAAAAACAGAAATGCCAATAACAAATCTAATAAATAAAATCAAGCGTTTGGCAAAAATGTGATTACTGTAATAAATGAACAGAGAAGAGCATCACAAATCTGCAGACATGTGTAGGATCTGACGTTTGTGTCTTTTGGGGATTTCTCTGGATGCACACTGCTGCACTAACCCTCCAGCTACATTAAGCCTACATGTATAAAACCCATCTGTAGTAAAACTGTACAAGTATTTGTCTCTTGTTGTTAGATAATGAAAAACGCTTCCTTCGAGACACTGGCGGAGGAAAGAGCAAGCAATTAGAGGGAGAGAATGGAGAAGGGAGACAGATAGAAGGAGAGAAAGCAACGGAGAGCTGTTTGAATGTGATTAATGAGATCACTGCAGGGTAGGCTGTGTCATTGTAATAGTGCGAGCTGGGAGGAGAGAGACAGAGAGAGAGAAAGAATGTGGAGAAAAAAGAATAAGGGAGAGACTGAGACAGGATGGAGCAATGAGAGGGGAAGAGGAAGAAAAGTGAAAGAAAATGAGAGGGGACAGCGGGGTGAGTGACCGGGCTGCATTTAACTCACCGCTATGAAAAGAAAAAAGAGAGACGGAGAAAGAGACAGAGAGAGAGAAAGAGAGTAAATCAGAGAGACTAAGAGGGGGAAGAAGCAGATATAAGGCTGCTGGGTGAATGGAGCGGCGGGGGCTCTCAGTCTTCTGCTGGCCTTTTAACAGTGAAGTGTTTAGACCAGGTCTGGCAGAGAGACCAGCTTGGACTCTTAAGGCGGACCATGAAAGACTCAGACTGCTGCTGCTGCTGCTGGGGTGGCAGACCAGGAGGAGGGGGGGTCAAGTGGAGGCCAGGAGGTTCCTAACTCAGATCCTTCTCAATGAACAAGCGAGTCATTATCGCTGTAGTAAATTAAACACCTATGGCGAATACCCACACACATCAGGAAGAAAAAAAAAGAAAAGTTCCCCTTTTGTTTTTGGGAGATAAACGACAACATTTATTATAAAAATAGCTCCTACAGATACAACAGAGGCTCCTCTGAAGCTCCTCACGGATGTTGTGTTATGCTGCGTTCAGGGCCCCGCTGGCGATCGGAGGGTATTTCCCACCACAAAGCACAAGATGAGCAGATGTTCACAGACTTCACATTGCACTGGGATCATATTCAACTGGTCATCCTGGGATGTCGAAGGAAGTTTGACGCAGGTTCAGATAGAGCCAAAATTAAAAAAAAAAAATTAAATAAATAAAATAAACTGTGAGAAAGTGCTGTACTGTTAGTTGTATTGTGTTGTGGGAGGGGAGAGAAGAAAAAAAAAAGTTCCTTTACTCGCTAAAGTCGTTTCTGCAGGCTACGATCGGCTTCCAGCTGTTGCCCGTGGGCAGACTGAGACTGCACTGCATTAGTTTAACATGATTAAAAAGATTTGCAAGGCGGGCGATCCAGCAGGGAGAGTCCTGGAACACACTGGCAGATATCACTTCAGCTAAAAGCCTCCTTATGTTTCCTTGTCACTCACTCATTCACTCGCTTGCTCGCCGTCGTTACTGTAGCAGGCTGCGTCGTGTGTCGAATCGTGGTGGGTTTGAGCGAAAACAAAGACAGAGGTGTAACAAAGAGGATGCAATTATTTGTTCAGTGAGAGATTAACTGAGTCTGAAACAAAGCGATGCGACGGTTTTACTGTAATTCGGTGAGAAATAACAATTTGCGACTGTGATGATTGGAAACAAATTCTACCTGGCGGTGACGGCGACGGCAGCTTTTCGCTTTTCGCAATCGTGGCTTCCTTTCATGTGAGCTCAAGGTTAATGCAAGTCATGCAGCAACAATGGAGATGTCTAATAAAGCCATTAAAATGATTCATTCTTTGTGTGTGTGTATGTGCGTGTGTGTTTTTGAGGTTGTTTGTTTGTGCGGAGGCTCCACTGACCGACTGCTTTTATAAAGTTCATGTTCGTCTCACACATAACAGGACAGTGAGTGTGTGTGTGTGTGTGTGTGTGTGTGTGTGTGCGACGCGTGTCTGTGCATGTGGAGCAGAGGATGCAGGTGACAGGATTCCTCCGTTCTGCTCGCAGAGTGATTTGTACCGCCGGGGATGGGGGTGGGGGTGGGGAGGGGGAAACAGGTTTGGCTCCTGTTCAGTTGTTGCCATGGGCCTCAGCTGTTGCTAGGGACATCATCATCATCATCATCATCCTCAATGCTAGTTGGATCCTCCACCTGTCCTCCTCCATTAACCAGGTAGAAAAACCTCAGGTGAGTCCCAGCCTCGCGTCATACGAAAAGGAGAAGAGCCTGGTCTCTGTTAACTCAGAAGTCTAGAGAGCGGATCCAGAATTCACCAAATTCACCAAAGTAAAAAGTGTTCACCAACATAAAACTTATAAAATAGACAATAACTTGTAATACAATGGGCTCTATGCACAGCTCCACTACTTAAACCTGAAAATTTCCTGTCTTACATTATTGGACAAACTGATTAATCCGTGTGTGTGTGACCATTGTGACCACTCAGACACACCTGGATTAATCAGTTTGTCCAATAATGTAAGACAGGAAATAAAAAGAGCAGCCTTAAGTTCAGGAATTAGTGGAGCTATAGTGTGCATATTAGAGCCCATTAAATACAATAAAAGAAAAACTTAATGGCTCAGGATTTTCTTGTAAATTATATTCTTTAAATCAAAAAGTTAACTCTGAGTTCCATCTGGATTCTGGTTCCGGTCTAGAGAGCGGATCCAGAATTCACCAAATTCACCAAAGTAAAAGTGTTCACCAACATAAAACTTATAAAATAGACAATAACTTGTAATACAGTTAAATACAACAAAAGTAAAAGGTTAACTCAAAGGCTCGGGATTTTCTTGTAGATTATATTCTTTAAATTAAAAAAAGTTTCACTGTGTTTTATTATCTTGGTGCTTTTATTTTGAAAGGCCTGTCTGCTCGCCAAAACAGCCACTAAACGGCCCCAGACTAGGTTAGTCCAAAAGACAGAAGAGCTTGAAGGTTGAATAACACCAAAGCAGAGTGTGGTGGACGAGTCCAGCAGGTGAGCAGCCTCTGGGCCGACGGGGGCCACAGGCTCTCAGATCACATTTCCTCTAAAGAGGAGGGAGGAGGGGGGGTGTCGTCTGAAGGACTAACTCATTATGGAGTGAACACAGCATGGCGGGGTGAGAGTGTTTGGAGTTGGGGGGTGGGGGGGTTGTGTGTGTGTGTATGTGTGGGGTTGACCACTTGTCCACCAGGGCCCCCGCAGGAGCAGCTGCCTCTGTTTACAAGCCTTTCAAGTCCCCAACACTTTACGGCCTACGATCAGCTGCTACCTCCACACTAGAGACAGCCACACACACTCACTACAATAACCAGTTCAACAGTTTGTCCGGTTAAACACCTGAACCACCCTTTCAAGTCGCCCCCCCACCTCCCCTGCCTTCAGCTGCCGGGGGCATCATCCAAACCAATTCCTGATTATTCATCAGGGCATGATGAGAAGATTTAATTAGGCTGAAAGTGGTGCATCATGGTCAAAGGCTTCAAGGATAAAGAGCTGGAAGACTTTTTATTTATTTATTCATAAATTGTTTCCTGCTGATACAACTCTCCTTCCATTTCCATTAGCGCTCATCACATCCACTGATAAGGACAACGAGGTGTGAAGTCCAGGTTCAAGTGCTGAGGAAATACTTACTGAGTTGTTTTAGAGGTAAATGCAGAGACTGCTTGCAGAAAAACTGCCCCCCACGGGAACACGCATCAGCGGTTTTGCATGAATTTACCTCTAAAACAACTCAGTCTCGTAACGTTCTGTTATTATCTCACAGCGTGGTGAATGTGCAGGTCACAACTTGTCCACCAGAGCGTTTTGGAGTTGTTGGATTGTGTATTTGATGAGTTTGATGAAGGAAACCAAGAAATCCCATTAGCCTCCGTAGCGTAGCTCTGAGCAGCTCGCGGCTCTGCTCCGCCGTTCTAAAAACAGCTTGCACCGACAATTAAAGGTAACAAACCTACTGCTATGACTATAGGGATTATGGCAATTGCCAAAATGTTGAACTATCCCTTTAAATGTGACATATTTCACCTTTTTCTGGTGTTTTATTTGAAATTTCAATATTTATAAGAAGATGTATTTGTGTTTCAGTGAGTGTAACATCTTCCTCCCTCCGTCTGTTTCTCTCTGGAGCCTGAGGGAGGTGAACCAATCAGAATATGACAGACTGTTCTCTAAGAGATAAAATAAAAAATATTGCAAAAGCTTCAGAAAAAGACTCAGATAAACCAAATCCTGCAAAAAGTGGGTTGGACATGGGGGCATGGCTAAGGACGGTGACCGCTTTGTTGTGACATCACAAAGTTACATAAGTCCTGACGGCTCAGTGTCTGAACAGGGACTATATATATTCCTTTAGATCTGCCTTTTAATGCTAAAAAAAGACAAGGGAATCTCAATTTAAAGCCATTTAAACCTGAGTTACTCTAAAGTAAGAGAGTATGCCATCTCCCATGTCTCAACCCACCCTCCTCTAACACCTCCTTCCTCGCTGCTGCTGCTAAATGACCAATCCGGGACAGAAAATGTTCACTTTTATCGTCTTAAACTCTGATGAACGGTGGGGGGGGGGATCCCGAACGCACCTTGGCTGATCTCGCTCTAACCTCAGCGCTCATTCATCCACTGCTGGGACGTCTTTCAACATCCAATTTTACATGTGCATCTGTGTCCTACATCTCCATCTATATCAAAGGGAGAGCGCTCCCCACAGCCCCCCCCACCTCCCCCCTCCTCCTCCTCAGCGCCATAGCTGCTGCTTTCCCACCAATCCCAGCAGTCCCTGTGTGGGATATGTCTGCGCTTAAAGCACAAAGTGAACCACACACAGCCAATTCCAATTAAATGATGCAATTCCTGGGTAATGTGTATCTAGAATAAACGGCATAGCAGATCGCCTATTCCTATAATTTGACCCACGGAGCCCTGTAGCTGTGTTATTTTTTTTGGGGGGGGGCGGCTGCGGGTACATAAGAGAGAGATAATGTAGATGATGGAGGCTGCTGAGTATCAATGTAAATCTGGAAGCTAGAATTTAAATAACACATTAACTCATGAGCCGGACTACAAGGCGAGCTCACAGGGAGAAACCTTCTGACGTTTGGCTAAGTTTCTCGTTTTCGGACCCCGATTAGAGCCGGCTTTTCTTTTTTTTCTAACCAGTGGCTATAGTAGAAAAAGTGCAGGAGGAGCTGGAACATTGATTGCCCCCTAGCAGCTTTCTGCTGAGGTGAAAATCTACTGCCCTCCACAATCAATCACTGCCTCTGTTGGTGCCACCCAGAAGTCCACAACCAATTTCTGAAAAGCCTCATGACACTCTGACTACACATTTAACACAGCTGTTAGATGATAGTACCTGGTTTCTGCCGCACCTTCGCATCACACAGTCAAATGTAATCACTTCACACCCTGTGCATACAACCACAGCAGGAAGAGGACGAGTGCTGCTCTCACTGTACGAGGCCCGTAACTTCAATGCTATTGTTCTCTGCAGTCCATCACTCTATATATTGTATACGCATACTCTTCACCTCAGTGTCTGCTTACCTCACCCCACCCCTCTTAACCCCTCTCTCTCTCAATCAATCCCCTGCAAAAGCCTGCCACTGGCAGCAATATCCGCCAACACTATCCCTCCCCTGCTTTGCCATGCTCCAGCAAAGCCCAGGAAACAGCAGCATATACAGGAGCTGGGTCTGCGGGGAGGGAGGGAGGAGCGGGATTGAATGGGGAAGCGGGAGATGGAGGGCAAGAGGAGGAGGAGGAGGAGGAGAGAGAGGGGGGAGATTCTTTGGGAAGGGAGCCAATCCAATTACAGGCAGCGGTGCAGCCCTGGTTTCTTTGGCGGCACTAAATTCACATTTCAACGGTCTCTTCCCTCCTCCCTCCTCTATACCTTCTCACTTCTCTTTCTATCTTGTGCTTTTTCTTCCTGCTACCTCTTCCTCTTTTCTCATTTTTCCTTTCTCATCACAGCTCACACTCGCCATAGACCCTGCACCACCACGCCTCCCTCCCTCTCCCTCTCCCTCTCCCTCTCCCCCCACACACACATCTGTCTCTCTTTCGGTTTTGCGTGAGCGACAGTGCAGGTATGGAGCTGTACTTCCAGCAGAGCATCAAATCTGGTCACCCTATAGCTGTGTCATACTCAGGTCTGAGGGTCTGAGCCTGCAGCACACCCCCCCCCCCCCCCCCACCTTGACCTCCATCTACTCGTCTCTCGCCGCTCAGTGGCAGCTTATCAGCCGTGTGCAGGGGAGCTGCAGCCATCGCTCGTCAGGTCGCCCTCTCCCCCCCCCTCCCTGAGACACCTGAGGGAGTGGAGGGATAACACCCTCAGAGTCAACACATGCATATTTCAAACACAGAAAAAACACACACGCCGTTGCCGAACTCGAAAAACCGAGTTTTAACCCCTCAAAGGCTGAAACGTCCTCCTCACTTCATTAGTTGTGTAATGTAACCCAACCCAGTGCGCACACAGACACACCTTCACAGCGCACAGAGCTGCACCTCCCTCCAGTCACGCAGCATTATTGATTATTCATCACCCATTTATAAATAAAAAGTAATATTCCCCCCTTTTTCCACGCTGTTGCCGAGCACGGCGGCAGGTTTACAGGCTAATTGTGGTCGGCTTCACTTTCACGCACGTTAAAACGGACAGTCGGTGCTGCACGTTGCAGGCAAATCCCCATTGGTCCTCATCCAACAACATACTACATGAATGCAAATTATTTCTGTTTTTTTTTACTCACAGTGGTGGCGGCTCCGTCTGATCACGTGATGTCAAACAAATGAGGTTCAGACAGAGTCCAGGAAAACTCAATGATGATGATACAGTATAAATACTAAAAATAAAAGCTTACAGAAGAGTGTTAACAGGGGTAAAAGATGGTTTCCTTTCATAATAATGGCATCTTATGCAAATAATATTCTTGGCTACTTCACAGGAAGAGGATGATGATGATGATGAATCAGATGATGGGAATACTCCATACGTGTGGAGGTGACATTATTATAATCATATTGTGTTGTGCTCTGGGACGCCGGTGGCTCCACTTCGCTATAGATTTATTTCTCCTGTTCTGGCGCCTGCATGGATCGTGGTACTTCCAATTCTCCCAGGTGCTCCCTTCCTTCCCCATATCGTGGTTATTCCAGCAGCAGCACGTTAGCGTTACTGTGGTTACAGTCATGCCCCATGTGAGGGGAAAGCCAATGTACACAGCAGCACGCAAGGCTATTTTGCATGGATTCTCAAACAAGAAGGAGAAGATAGCAAAGAGAGAGAGAGAGAGAGAGAGAGAGGCAGAGGACCGGGGAGGGCAGGCAGGCGGCGTGCAGCTCACAGACGAGAGAGTGTGGAAAGAAGCAGGAAGATAAAAACAAAAGCAACAGCAGCAACACAGTGGGGAAAACACTCTTTTTTCCCTGTCTCATCTAATGTAACCAAGTAGAAAAGGGTGCTGAATTATTAAACAGCTCAAACAGGGGGGGATTGCATGGAATGAATATTCTCTCCACGACAGGCTGATTGGTGTATTGATTTAATTATAAATAGACGGAGACCAAAAATAACCCAGGCCAACGCCATTTGTGTTTGTGCATCGCCAGGGCTGGAGATAACAAAGAACTTTCCAAAAGGAGGGATCTAAGTGGTTTTAGCGACTCTGTTTCCTCTGCAGCTGTGGAACACAGAGGAGAAGGAGGAGGAGGAGGCAGCATGGCTGTGTGAGCCGGTTACGGCCCCGTGATGCACTCCTGCTGTCAATCAAAAAGAGAAAAGAAAAGAAAAAAGAAAAAACAGCAGCCTCATGGGAGGCGGAGCCAAGTGAATACTGACAAATCCTTCAACCAGCTGTCTAAACTGTGCCTGGAAAAACCCCAATCAGCATGCAACACAAACAACTACTGTACACAGAGAGATCCATGCAAATATACCATAGAGTACACATTTAAACATCTGATACATAACGTCAGCATCGGGCGCCCGGAGCGACGTCAGCGCCAAAACAGTGCAACAGCAAAACACAAGACATTTGACCTCACAACAGAACATTTCTATGAATGAGCGCTCTCATCGGATATGATGGTTTTAGTGTGACAACTATGATTATGAGGCAGCAGCCTGTATTCTCCAAACGCGACCCAGAAGGTTTTAGTGCAGGACCCCGCTCCCTCTTGTCCGTCTCTGTGGGCCACGGGGAAGAAAGGTGCCTATTAAAATTAATGGGCCAGTGTGGGTTATTCAACACTGCAACACTGCAGCTCCGCTTAACAAGGAACTGGTAATGACCACTACAGTACAGTGAGCCGGCCGTCGCCATTACATGTCTCAGACGTTTTGACAGCAGACATTAAATATTAAGGAGGTACGTTTCCCTCTGACCATGATCCATCTGCACGGAAATAGGACCACTTCACTGTGTCTGCGCCCCCGTGGACCAGCGGACAGCCGGCGTCGCAGTGATGGAGTGAGCCGGAGGAAGAGGAAGAGAAAGAAAAGGAAAAGGAAGTGTTGCTCACCTTCTTCAGCCGTCCGCTCTTGGTGCCGACGAAGGCGACGCAGTAGCTGTTGTAGACGTAGGAGGTGACGGACGTCATGCGATCCCGGGTCTCGGTGTAGAGAGTGTGACCGGTGACGAGCTGAGAGCCTCCGAGCGGCTGGTTGATGTCCAGGCCGCAGAAGGAGTCGTCGATGGGCACCGGCTGGAGGAGGAAGAGAGAGGGGGGGGAAACAAAGTCTGAGTGAATAACAGTAGCTGGGTTTCGAGTACAGGTTTTTGCTAAATAAAAGCGATATTTCTGAAATTTCCAAAAAGTCAAATTGCTACTTTACTTTATTTGTTTATTTTAATGGGACAGTGCACATTAATGGACAAAAACATGTAAATGTGTTCGGATTATAGCAAGATGCTAATTTCACAGGCAAAGGTGTTTTTTGCGAATGACCTGTAACTCTCGTAAAGTCTAGTCTCGTGATATCCCATTTCAGGATGACCTGCGATACGTGCACAGAGCTGTGTGATGTTCTTGTACCGAAATAGTAAGAGTTTCCATAGCATTTTTCTGATACACTTTTATATCAAAACGTCTGAAAAACCATCACATGAGAGCAGAAAAATGTTTTGGGTATATGTATGTAGGTGTTTCCATTACCAGTTTTTTATTGCGATAATTAGGGTTTTCATTTCTAGAGGTAATGGAAATGAACCTATAGCAGTGGTTCCCAACCTTTTTTGGCTCATGACCCCATTTTGACATCACAAATTTCTGGCGATCACGTGGCTGCACGAGAATCAAGCGCGCCAGCTCAGATATTTTTATATGCTGCATTTTATTTGAACTCGATTTATATTCAAGAAAGTGAAAGTATAGAATACAGTTGTTTAATATTGTGTGTGGTGTTTTAGTGTTTTTTCTATCAATTAGACATTTCAGACGGCCCCATTTGAATTCTAGGCGACCGCATGTGGGGTCCCGACCCCAAGGTTGAAAAACACTGACCTATAGTGACACAAACATACAGACATAGAAAAGTGTTGTAGGACGGGGCAGGACCAAAAAAAAAAAAAAGGCTGAGACGAGGAGCGTTATAAAAGAAGACAGGAGGAAAGATGAAGGAGAGTGTGATGGTCAAAGTTGTGCAAACAGTAGCAATGTCAGAGAGTGTCTTGAGAGGGAAATGAGGTGGGTGAGAGAGGTGAGGCAGAGAGAGAGAGAGAGAGAGAGAGAGGGAGGTCAGAGTGAGGTGGAGGTGCATGAGTGTGTCTCCCGGCCAGACAAACGTTTGCCTTTCTGTTCCACTTGGCAGACATGTTTCAGCTCCGCCTGACTGCGCTCCACCTTGCTCTCACTGTGGCTCATTACCCTGGCCTATCATCACACCTCTGCAGGAAGACACGTACTGCATGATAACTATCTCACACACACACACACACACACACACACAAACACACACACAAACACACACACACCTGCGTGATGATGATGAACCCCTGAAATATGCACGTGAGCATAAAGACCCTCATTCATTAGACCGTGATGGGCCGCCGACGCTGTAAAGTCTCACACAAGTTTGACTTCAGTGAGTGGTTATGTTTTTCTTTCTTTTTTTGTTTTTTTAGAGGAGTATTTCTTGGAGCGAGGGAGCGAGTGCATCTGTCCTCCAAGACAAGAGAGGAGAGCACAAGGAGAGAGGAGGGGGGAGGAGGTCTCTCTGGTGTTGAACCAGGTCAGCCGAGACAGTCTGAGTGGCGGTGGCCTCAAAGTGCCATGTGGAGTAAAAAGTGAGATGGCCCATGTATACATCCCATAATCTTCTCCACCTCTGGATAAACACATCCTTCTTTTTCTTTAACCTTCTTCGTCTCATCCACTCTAACTCTTACATGTCAATATATCTGCTGTCTGCTGTTTGTCTTCGTCACCGTCAGGACGATATAAACAGACTATAGGTGGAGTGACATTTCCCACGCTTGGAGGCAGATCACATCAGCTTCTCTCTGTGCACTACACACACACACACACACACTGTTCGGCGTTATACACACACTT
>NC_140913.1:29969753-30037249 GCF_045865225.1 Trachurus japonicus
TAACTAGGCGTTCATTCTTCCAGGCTGGTAGTAGCAGCCTGGAGGTTTCAGTGTGTTCACATGTGTCCCTGTTCCTCTGCAGGTTGAACTAGCTGTACTCATGATGAACTTTGACGGTCTCGACGGCGGGATGGGTGAGTACCCGCCCAACCTGCACGGCACCCTGGAGGCGGGCATGGAGCCGTCCATGGACCCCCACCTCAACCCCAGCCTGCTGCAGGGCGTGGAGCTGGACCCCGAGGGTTTGGCCGTGACCGTCCCCGAGTCGGTGCATCTCATGGAGGGAATGTTCTCCGAGCTGCACAGCGCGGTGTCCGAGGTCGGCATCCCGGTCACCGCCACGCACTTTGACCTGCAGGAGGAGATGCTCTGGATGGGAAACCACAGGGTGAGGACCTGTGTTGTTATTATGGGATGCAGTCAGAGGCACACAGATTATTTATGACCAATCTTAAAGGGATAGTTCAACATTTTGGCAAATTGGCCCATTGCCATAATCCCTATAGTTTTAGGAGTAGGTTCAGAGACTGCTTGCTGAAAAACTGTCCCTGAAGGCAACGCACATCAGCGGTTTTGCATGAATTTACCTCTAAAACAACTCTGTCTGGTAACGTTCTGTTATTATCTCATAGCGTGGTGAATGTGCAGGTCACAACTTGTCCATCAGAGCGTTGTGGAGTTGTTGGATTGTGTATTTGATGAGTTTGATGAGGGAAACCAAGAAATCCCATCAGCCTCCGTAGCGTAGCTGAGCAGCTCGCGGCTCTGCTCTGCCGTTCTAAAAACAGCTTGCACCGACAAATAAAGATAACGAACCTACTGCTATGAGTATAGGGATTATGGCAATGGGCCAATTTGCCAAAATTTTGAACTTTACCTTTAACCCTCAGGACACCTTGTGAGCCGAATGGTCCCATTTTGCGTTTTTTTTTTTTTTTAATTCTCAATATCTCAGTCAGTTTAATAGCTAATTGTATGAAAGTTGGGCAGGTAGTGTGTTTTATGATTATTATTTTTAAATTCCAGACCCCCCTCTATTGCAACGTGTATAGAATAGGAGATATGCATTCTACCGACACCTGTATCCCTCAGCGCTGTTTTGACACTATTGAGTCCCACTATAATCACACATTTTGGATGTACTGTAACCCTGACATGTTATATTGTTTTTCCCATCAATACCATCAATTGACATATTCAAGGCTGTAATAACCTCATCCAAACTATTCCACTTTGCACCTCATTTTTAAAATAAAATATTGCATATTTTGTGTTTTTCTCATTGAAAAAATTAGGGGTTTTATGACAAAAAGGGCATAAAAACATTAAAAAATATATATAGAAAATAATAAATGTTATATCTGTGGTTAAGTCTGAAGTTGCTGAAAAGATTTCATGTGATGAAAGTTAAAAAAAAAACTTCTATACAACATTTTTATAGCACTTTTGTGAGGTGTGACGTTTTGGCTCACGAGGGCCATATGTACGTAGGTAGTATATGTAAATTCTGTTTATTATCCTGTCTGTTTGTTCTCTCCAGGGTCATGTTACCTCGTTCTTTGGACCTACGATGGGACGCCATTCCTCCTTCCAGGTGCACGCGACAGACGACATCCGACACATCCAGAGTTTGGAAACCGGCGTCTTATTCCTCTCCAAGTGCAACCTCAAGTGCTACACCCGTGGAGGCCTGTACATGTTCGATTATCCGTAAGTGTCAAAAAGTGTCTAAACCTGAGCTGGACTGGAGCAGATATCTGAGACTGAATGTGAGCAACCACAGCTGCAAAGAAGTTTAATTCAAGTTTGTGTGCAGGATGGACGAAGCCGCCGACATGCACAGTCTCCTCATGACCGACAACAACATGTTGCTCACGGGCGGATTACAAAACTACGTGGTTGAAGTCGACTTGAACACTGTTCAAGAGACTCAAAGGGTGAGTCGGTGGAATTAGACTTCTAAACATCCACAACTATTTATATTGATCTCATTATATAATAATAATTGACTTAAAGGAGAAGTGCTGTTTTTTACAAGCTGGTCCTTATCTCTGGCATAAAATATGGTTGTTTGGAATGGAATGGAACTTTGGGGTCATTAGGAATCCTTCTGATGATACTTAGATCCATTTGAGAGCCACATATATCCATATAATGGGAGTGGTTGGGGCACCGAAATGCAGCCTTTAAATAATGCATTATCTGCAGCGAAACTCGTTCATTTCACCAATATTTTGTTTTTATTCTCTAGTGCTATTCCCCTTTGAGTCCGGAGTTGTCTGTTGTTGTCATCCGGGATCTGTAGATTGACCTACTAGCGATTCATAAGAAAATATTGGTGAAATTTACATTCATGTGTCATCGTGGCATGTCATTTCCTGTTGTTGTCTGTACTTATGTCGACTGTTTGTATGTTTGTGTTTGTGTTTATAACATATTTGTCCTTCATGTCACCTTGTCTATCACTTCACCAATAAAAAAAATAAAAAAAAATAAAAAATATTGGTGAAATGAACGAGTTTCGCCACAAATAATGCGTTATTTAGAGGCTGCATTTCGGTGCCCCAATCACTCCCGCTATGTGGATATACGCTGCTCTCGAATGGATCTGAATATCGTCAGAAGGATTCCTAGTGACACCAAAGTTATATGGGCGAGTAAACGACCGTATTTTACAGTACGCTACAGATAAGGTCCAGGTTGTAAAAAACGGCACTTCCCCTTTAAAAGTAATTAATTAACCTATTAATTATTTGTTGTTGTTGTTGTTGTACATTGACAGTTCACTGTTGAGGTACCAGGAGTGGCGATTATGCGTCAGACCGGTCGTCACTTCTTCTGTGGACACACTTCTGGGAAGGTGAGGAACCTGTGAACCTGTTTGACCTGATTTTGACCATTCAACTTGATTTTGAATGTTTTTTTTGTTTTTTCATAAGACATATGACTGTTTATTTATCTCACACATGTGGAATGTGGTTCTTGTGGTATAATTGTGGTAAATAAGTAGAAAAATATGCAAATATAGAAATATAAAAATGATATTAAACTCACATAAAATACAAGTGAGAGAGGGACGTTCTGAATAGTTATGTGCTGAAATGTTTCAAAAGTGTTGGTCTTTTTTCATAATTTTCATGTTGTCCTCATCGCTTGTTTAAACCAGATAACTCTTCGGGACCTGCGTACTTTCAAGACGGAGCACGAGTTCGACGCGTTCTCCGGGAGCCTCTCGGACTTCGACGTCCACGGGAACCTCCTGGCGGCGTGCGGGTTCTCCAGCCGCGGCCTGAACGGGATGGCGTGCGACCGTTTCCTCATGGTCTACGACCTGCGCATGATGCGAGCCGTCACGCCGCTGCAAGTGCACGTGGACCCGCTCTTCTTGCGCTTCATTCCCACCTACACGTCGCGGCTGGCCATCATCTCTCAGACAGGTACCGGTCCAGGAGAGTGTGTGTGTGTGTGTGTTCACGTTCATACCAATGATGTGTGTGTGCGTCACCTTTTTTTTTTTTCTTTATTGTGTAGAGACAAACAATGGGCTCTATGTACAGCTCCACTACTTCCTGAACTTAATGCTGCTCCTTTATTTCCTGTCTTACATTATTGGACAAACTGATTAATCCAGGTGTGTCTGACCATTGTGACTACTCAGACACACCTGGATGAATCAGTTTGTCCAATAATGTAAGACAGGAAATAAAAGAGCTGCATTAATGCTGCGTTCGATTGCACTCGGAAAATCCGACTTCCGAGGTAAATGCGTTTCATTGTGCAACCTCGGAAAACATGGCCAGCCACAGTAAGCTGATGTCTTTTGAGCATCAAAAAGTAGCTACTGCTGGGGAAGAACATTGGCTGCTTGGTGGAGAGAGAGAAAGAGAAACGCCACTTCTGCAACACACAGTCTTGAACGCACCAGCGAGGGGAATCCTGCATGCGCCATAACGAACCGTGCAGATGTCAACTCTTGCTGCAGTACGCGTGGAACTAGGCTATATTCCCTTTTCCATAACTTCTCCCTTGCTTAAATGTCTAGGTTGGAAAATAAATAGCTTAAATAAATAAATACCTCTCATGGTGTGCGACGCCATTTTGCTTTGACGTAATTCCAACCGGCTCGGGCTGCTTGGATCCTACCCGAGTTTCTGAGTCGGAGTCCCGACTTCAAGGGCCGTTCTATTGCATTTTTCCTATTCGGAGGTCGGATCTTTCTGAGTTCCGAGTGCAATCGAACGCAGCATAAGTTCAGGAAGTAGTGGAGCTGTGCATAGAGCCCATATAAGACAAGTGCGGTGATGACAAGAATAAAAGACAAACAAAACAAAACGTATGAGACAATACGGAGTAACAGGTGTGACGATATAGGATGGAATTTAAAGAGGAACTAAACAGGATTTGTAGCTTAAAGGGACAGTATGTACTGTACGTCGTCCTCTGATCTTCCTTCATGGCACTGCACTGCGTAACTGGCACGTCCTGTAAGTCCTCCTGTGTCACTTTTTTGCTGTGAAATATGACTGAAGGCACGAGTGGAAGTCTGCACGTGTGTTACAGTTTTTCTCTGTTGGTTTGGCTCATTTCTCTACACAGAAATTACATTCTCAAAACTCCTAAGATCATTTGGCAAAACAGTGATACAGTTCAGCACAACACCACAGCTCACTTGCAAAAGCGAATCTCTCTCTCTCAAAACAGTTCATGTCATTTCCTTCTCATACAAATAGTCAGTGCCCCCAAAATGCATCGTCCCTTTGGCATTGTGTGAGCACTGCAAGTCAAAATGTTTAGATGCCCAGTCCTTCCTTCTGACAATAGTTACTGTACTAGTTGTTGTTTTTTGTCTAGCTAACAGAATACAATTGTGTATAAAACTGAAAAATTAAAAAAATTTAAAAATTTAAAACAGGATTTTAGGGTAAGAGTAGCCTATAAGGCTTGACATCACACATTGCAGTCATACTGTCAAGGAAAGGTAGCCATTTTTATCACACATAAAGCAACTTCCATTCATCAGAGTAAAAAGAAAATGTATACAGCACAATATACTGTAATATAAACACATAACATTGTATATGATATATCACGTGATGTATTGATTGATTTCTCACTGGCTTTGTTGTAAACAAATGCACATGGAGGAGAGGAGGGTTAGCAACACAGAGGAGAAGAGACAGTAAAGACAGTACCATGTTGTGATGACTCAGTTCTACTACTACTAATAACAAAGATAATTATAATAATAATAATGGTCACAAAAAACAGTAATATTGATAAACATAGCGAGTAATAGAAATAATGGAGTGTGATCAGGGATTTCATGTGTGAAAGACGAGAAAACGGCAAGAAAAGAGATAATAATAATAGAATTATTACTGATAATAATGTGCTTCTGATAAAATCGTCCACTTCCTGTTTCTTTTCTCCAGGTCAGTGTCAGTTCTGTGAACCCACTGGTCTCGCCAACATGGCCGACATCTTCCACGTGAACACGGTGGGCCAGCTGCTCATGAGCTTCGACGTGTCGTCCAGCAAACAAGCGCTGGCCTTCGGGGACTCGGGCGGCTGCGTCCACCTGTGGTCGGACGCTCCGGAGGTTTCGTTCAACGACTACTCCAGAGAGACGGACTTCGCGCTGCCGTGTCTGGTCGACTCGCTGCCTCAGCTGGACTGGAACCACGACCTGCTGCCCATCTCACTCATCCCGATGCCGCTGACCAGCGCCGAGCCGCTGCTGTCCGACTGGCCCACGGCGCTGGCCACGCCGAGCCCCAGGTAACGCCGTCGCCGCCACAGCGTTTCTCCATCGTCGAGTCCCAAATGATCAGAACCAGCATCCGATCATCTGGTCCAGTCCGTCTGTATTTGTACAACACAGTGCTGCACGGAATAATAACAATAACACAGCAGGAATAACAGACATAACAGCTCGTAAAAGTACATATAAAATACAAATTAGATTAAATAAAGACATGCAACATGAGTAAAAGTAAAAGCCGTACAATAAAAACAATAAAATAAGTAATTGAAATAAAAGCACACAAGTTAACGTCTTACTAGAATCGCTTTTATTGACAAGTAGTTATTGGGTCAGTGACAAATAAGGGTTGGCAAGAAGAGCAATTCAGAAATATATAAATATATATATATATATTTTTTTTCCCCAAAATATTTTTATTGAAAAAATACAGTATGATACTTCTAATCACAGAAATAAATTTTTTTTTATACATATATGCACGTGAACACAGTCACATATACACATATACAAACGAAAATGACCACAAAACAAAACGAAACAAAACCACTCTGATAAGAATGTAGAATAAAGTAATTAAATTAAATTACACAGTACAGTGTTGAAATATTTTTAAAAAAAAATGGTTTTAAAAACAAAATGATGTGTCAGATTATGTAAAATTAGTCAAGAAACTTAGTGTTGCATTGCAAAAGTGAATTACTTTTATTCCAAATTTGAGTCCAGATTTATTTTCCTGTCTACAGTCAGATTTCTTTTTATAAAAACCCATTACACCACTTAACATTTGGTTGCATCATGTCATTGACCTTATTACAGCTGAATTTCCTTCGGGATAAATAAAGTATTTATCTGTCTATCAGGGACTTGACATGGTGTGTAAAGCAAAGAGCAAAAAGGAGGGATAGTTACAGTAGAATAAATACCATAAACACTAAATGTAAGTAAAGATGAATGAAATGAATGTATATTAAACACATGTGTAAAGTTAACATTTAAAGGAGCACATTTTACATTTAACAGAAAAACACTGAGGCTTCAATGCTGTAAGAGAACTGGAGTCAATATTAAATACATGAGGCAAGTAGAGTAAGGAATAAAGACATTTTGTAACGAAACAAAACATACATTACATTACATACACATTAAATTAGCCGATGATATTCAATATTTCAATATGATTTTTCTTGTTGTCAGCAAAATCTCATAAAATCAACATTGAAGTATCGTCTGTGAAGCCAAACTCTGAGAGCAGCTTCCTCTTCTCCTTCTTCTTCTCACTGTGTGTCATTGACCTATATTAACATCGATGTTGTGAGTGTTTCACTGGGCCACATGTTCCTCTTCTTTATCCTGAACATCAACACTGAGGTTTATCATGAAGTCACTGCAAACACACACTCAGAGTGCACCTGCACATTTCCCATCACGTACTCTATTTTTCTTCTGCTTGAGTAATGTTTGTTCTGAACCGCATCGCCCCGCGGCCTCAGGCGATAATTCAGCCTTTGTTCAAACTGGAACTATGAATTCGTGCCTCGAGATTTACGTCTTCAGAAAGAACCGGCGCGCTCGGGGGCAGGCGGCTGCAGCCGTGATAAGGAAGTTGGAAAGTATTCAAAGACAGACGCGCACATTGTTGGCTTCGGTCTCTTATTGTGGGATTTGTCGACAGCAGCAGAAATGTAGAACTGGTTGTGCAACCTCCGACGGCGAACTATAAAAACTGGAGCAGCTGGAGGAAAAATAGAGATGTTACCTTACCTAACCATAAAAATATTTTGTCATTAAGTGGAACTTGCAAATTTCTCTTTTCTGCTGCTGCTCGTGGTGTTGACGACTTCTCTTGAACTGATGTCACTGGTTTTACTGTCAGAGGATTTTATGGAACAATCAGAGCCTCTGAAGTGATGTCAACACATGTTTTACCATCATCAATGAATGGTTATAAAATATAACTTGACATTTATTATATTTATTTTGTTTACTGTTCAAATCTCATTAAAATACTTCCATGCCAGTTGAATACCAACTTTAAGCTTTAGAAAGTGATTTCCCAGTCAGACACATCTGACTAATAATCATGCAACAACACATAATGTTTCACGTCTGTTTAGGAAAAGTTCATTCACACCTTGGTGTCAGTGTAGTTTAATGATGTAAATGACTGTAGTTTATGGTGTTGTTGAATTACACTACATTAGTTTGAGTCGTTATCATTTCTTTTCTGAACTGCTGCCATTTAATAAAGTTAAAAAATAAAATCTCATTAAGGGAGATGAACAGAAAATTGCATTATTCGCGGATGATGTATTAATATACTTAACACATCCCAATAGGTCTCTTCCAGCACTCATGTCAACACTTGAGGAATTTGGTCAATTTTCAGGCTATAAATTGAACATGAGGAAAAAATTAGAGGGAGTTTTAGGTTTAATTGGGACTCAAAATTCATGAAGTACTTGGGAGTGAACCTGCCTCAAGACTTGTCTCAAATTCAACCTGGGGCTCTAGTTTCCTAATACTTTAGCTGTAAAAGAATGATTCTGATTCTGAAGATTTTCTTTTTAATGTCTGTTCTGCAGTAGTTCTGTCTGTCCCTGCATCGCCACAGCAGCGTACAATGGGAGCCAATCTTACCGGTTTAGGTTGTTTACATCTCACAAAATTGCAATTTTTTCCACAGACAGCGTCAGATGGCTTCAAACATACACAGAGGGGTTTGTTTACTTCAAGAGGTAAGATCGGTCTGCTCCCATTATACGCTGCTGTGGCGACGCAGGGACAGACAGAACTACTGCAGAACAGGAGACATTAAAAAAGAAAATCTTCACAATCATTCTTTTAGACTTAAAATATTAGGAAACTAGTAGAGCCCCAGGTTGAATTTGCCTGGAATTGTCCTTTAAATCCATGTATGCCCTTGAACATATGGTCTGACTGAGCAGAGCAAGTACTGGATGATGGATGACACATGATTCAGACTTCACACCAAACACAGTAGATGGGAAGTGGGACAACAATATTTTGGAGGTTTTTAAAAAGAAGGGCATCAAAAGTTTTTAGGATCTAAAAAAATCTATATGGATTACACAATCAAGATTTATACAGACGGATATCTACAGATGCAGCATTATATGGAGCAGCAAACTGATGAGCTAGAGTCGGGAACTATTAAATTATCCATCTCAGCTGATGATTCAGACCAGGGCAAAAAATCATTCACAAAATTATATAAAGAAGTAGAAACAATACAATATTTATAAAAGAAAAGTGGGGATGCCCCTGTTTTATTATTATACCTTATTGACAGGAGTTGATGAAGAGTATGGAAAAAATTCTGAAAGTGCAACTTCCATTGACATTTAAAGTTTTATATTTGGGAAAAGAGAACCAAGAGATCACAGTGTCCGGAGAAAAATACATACCGGTGTGTATATATATATTGTTGGTGGCAGTGAAAAAAAAACCATCACGAGGAAATGGCTAAAAACAGATGCACCAAAAATGGAGGATTGGGTTGAGGAGAGGAAAAGCTTAATATTTATAAAATGGAGAAGTTGACTTTCTCAGCTGGACTAAAAACAGATGGTTTTAAGAATAACTGGGAACACTGGGACTCTGTGCAATAAGGACACTGTGTATTGTAGATTATTGATCCCCTTGGTTCAGGCTACAAACTTGTCCTTTGTTCGTATGTTTATTTGATATGTTTACCCTCCAACGGGAGAAAAAGGCTTTAAATTATGTCTATCTATGTCTCTGCTCCCCTGGTGGAGTAGTATCAGTATGTTTTATACTGTTGGAAAATCGTATATGTGAAATGTTGATGGAATATTGATATATGGAATCAAAAAAAAAAAAAATCTAATGACATTGTTTTCTTACACAGACGAGCTCCTCCTGTCGACCCAGAAATCCTGCGCACGATGAAAACTGTGGGATTCATCGGTTACGCAGCCAATCCTCGCACCCGGCCGCGCAACCAGGCACGTGAAAACATCAGTATCAGCACAATGCAAAACGTTTTCCAAGAGATGATGCTGTCAAAGACGACACGTGGGAATAGTTTTTGTATTTAAAGGGTTAGTTCAACATTTTGGCAAATTGGCCCATTGCCATAATCCCTATAGTCATAACAGTAGGTTCGTTACCTTTAATTGTCGGTGCAAGCTATTTTTTGAACGGCGGAGCAGAGCCATGAGCTGCTCAGAGCTACGCTACGGAGGCTCCACAACGCTCTGGTGGACAAGTTGTGACCTGCGCATTCACCACGCTATGAGATAATAAGGGTGTATTCACACCGGCAGTGTTAGTGTGCACTAAATTTAGATTGCACTAAATTTGGTCCAGTTTGGGTCAGTGTGAAAGCACATAACACTCTAATGCACCAAAACTAGTGCGGCCTGAGGAGGTGGTCTCGGTTCGGCTCCAGCTGAACTCTGGTGCGCACTAGTTGATGTGTGAAAGCAACCGCACTCTGGTGCGACCCAACTGCCAGGCGAACTCAACACGTTTGAGCTAAAAGGGCTCCCGTAGTCGTTGACAACAGGTTAACGCAGCGGGGAGACCGCCCGGTGCTCCGGTGCTGCGGAGCTCTGTCCCCACAAACGAAGCAGCAGCAGCAGCGGGGCAGCCGGTCGGTGCGTGTCCGCTGAGTCCGCTCAGACACCGGACAGGTCGGCGTCCGTCCCTCGGGTCCGCGGAGCAGCTGGTTACCGAGCAGCAGAGGTCCGCCTGTGTTTAACGTTTAACCGGGAACTAACGGGGCCGAGCTGGGTGAACGCAACCGGAAGACCAGCCGGAAGTACCAAACAGAGTTATACATGCAAACAATATAGAAATAAATGACAGAGCTACTAACAACCGGCCCTACTGGAGTCAACATCATGAAAGTTTTATCAATCAGCGCTTCCAGATTTCAGCCGGTAGTCATGGAGACGTGACGTTCTCCAAGTTTGGTCCCGAGTGACAAAAAGCAGGTGTGAACGCAACCGCACTAACTGAAAAATGAAACAATGTATCATTTTAACTTTTGGTGCGCACCAGGGTGCGCACTAAACATGTGTGAAAACACCCTAACAGAACGTTACCGGACAGAGTTGTCTTCGAAGCAAATGCAGAGACTGCTTGATGAAAAACTGTCCCTGAAGGCAACGCGCATCAGCGGTTTTGCATGAATTTCCCTCTAAAACAACTCTGTCTGGTAACGTTCTGTTATTATCTCACAGCGCGGTGAATGTGCAGGTCACAACTTGTCGACCAGAGTGTTTTGGAGTTGTTGGATTGTGTATGAGTTTGATGAGGGAAACCAAGAAATCCCATGAGCCTCCGTAGCGTAGCTCTGAGCAGCTCGCGGCTCTGCTCCGCCGTTCTAAAGATAGCTTGCACCGACAACCTACTGCTAAGTCTATAGGGATTATGGCAATGGGCCAATTTGCCAAAATGTTGAACTATCCCTTTAAATACATGGGCAGATTTCTACAAGGTGCATTCTGGTAACAGCTGGATGAGTTTCAGTTATTTAAAACCTGTCGTCTGTTTCCGGTTCAAGGTTCCTTATAAGATCAAAGACGTGGAGCTCGACTACGACAATTACAACCAAGTCCCCGAGTCACCGATTGGACGCGACGAGGAGCCGCACCTCTACATGGTGCCCAAAAAGTACAGGAAGGTACGAGTCACCAGACTTCATTGGACCATTTGGTGATTTTTGTGTTATGATAGTAATTTTTTTCCTCTGTCAGTGTGATAAAAAGTTGTTTTTAATTGTTCAGGTCACAATTAAATACTCTAAACTCGGACTGGAGGACTTTGACTTCAAACATTACAACAGGACCTTGTTCGCTGGTCTGGAGCCGCACATTCCCAATGCGTACTGTAACTGCATGATCCAGGTGAGCAACGATGAAGGTTTAGCATTTGTTTAATCTTCTTTTGTTGGTTAAATTAAAGGGATACTTCATGCAAAATCGACAATTCACCAATTTTCTATGGAGGAGAGTCATCAAAACACTTTTGGAGTCCCCAAAAGTTCCGGCTGGCAACGGATTTTCATATAATGGCGGCGGATAGAGCTCACTTTTGAATCGTCCAAAACACACACTATGAAACATCCAAATACCTCCATACTACTCGTCTGTACTGACCCAAGTGTCCTGAAGCTGCCACATGAAGAAGCGAGATTTGCTGCGAGATGTTCTTCTGTGTTTACATCAAATATCCAATGGTTTACAATGACGAACAAACATCTCGTGCAGCCACTGGGAGCTACTGCTACAACAAGGCTAAAAACAGAGATCAAATAAGTTTTTTCTGAACAACTTTTCCATGTGGCGGCTTCAGGACACTTGGGTCAGTACAGACGAGCAGTATGGAGGTATCTGGATGTTTCATAGTGTGTGTTTTGGACGATTCAAAAGTGAACTCTGTCCGCCGCCATTATATGAAAATCCGTCGCCAGCCGGACCCCCCCTGTAACTCCTAAAGCGTTTTGATGACTCTGAAAGTTCTCCAAACCCAGAAGTATCCCTTTTAATCTTAGTAATGTTTCTTTATTAAAGGTGTTTGTTTTCCTCTTATTGATGCAGTAACGACTTGTTTTTCTCCTGTTTACCTGTCGTCAGGTGTTGTATTTCCTGGAGCCGATCCGTTGTCTGGTGCAGAATCACTTGTGCCAGAAGGAGTTTTGTTTGGCCTGCGAGCTGGGATTCCTTTTCCACATGTTGGATTTGTCACGGGGAGATCCGTGTCAGGTAGCTGCTGCTGCTGTTGTTGTTGTTGTGTGTGTGTAAATAACTGCAGGCAGAGCGTCCTCCCAGTGACTCAGCGGAAATGCAAATGTGCATCGTAACCACACTGTTGGTGCAGCTGCCTGTTGTTCATCATACAGGTTTCCCCAACTCTTTATCTTTTCCCATTTCTTCTTCTTCTTCTCCTTCTCCTCCTTTAAGGCCAGTAACTTCCTGCGAGCGTTTCGCACCATCCCTGAGGCGTCGGCGCTCGGCCTGATCCTCGCGGACTCGGACGAGCAGACGGGGAAGGCCCGGCTCGGGCGCCTGATCCAAAGCTGGAACCGGTTCATCCTGACGCAGCTGCACCAGGAGACCCAGGAGCAGGAGGGTCCTCAAGCCTACAGGGGGGCCAGCAGCAGGTCGGTAGACGTAGAGAAGGTAGAAGAACTTCTGTAAAGCCGTGTTCACGCCACATGATTCAGGTGAGCCGGTTCTGAAGCAGGACGGACCAGATGTGTATCATGAGCGCGTAAACGAGGAGAATACTGCATTAAATTGGAAGTTGTTAGGTTGGATTTCATGTGAGAATAAATCGGATCTCTGCTAATACATTGGTAATCCAAACAGACGGATATTTACTGTGCATTGCAAGTCATACGTCATCAATAATGTGACGAAAACAACTCCGTCTCGTAACGTTCTGTTATTATCTCATAGTTGAAGAGTTGTTTTAGAGGTAAATTAAATTCATGCCAAACCGCTGATGCATTCAGGGACAGTTTTTCATCAAGCAGTCTCTGCATTTCCCTCTAAAACAACTCTGTCTGGTAACGTTCTGTTATTATCTCATAGCGTGGTGAATGTGCAGGTCACAACTTGTCCACCGGAGCGTTTTGGAGTTGTTGGATTGTGTATGAGTTTGATGAGGGAAACCAAGAAATCCCACTAGCCTCCGTAGCGTAGCTCTGAGCAGCTTGCCGCTCTGCTCCACCGTTCTAAAAATAGCTTGCACTGACAATTAAAGGTAATGAACCTACTGCTATGACTATAGCGATTATGGTAATGGGCCAATTTGCCAAAATGTTAAACTATCCCTTTAACTACTTTTCCAGAATAAATTGCCCAACACTGCAAACAGATAAAAGATATCAGATATTGGTCATTTCATGTAAACAGACAGTCAAGAAAAATCTGATATAGGCAACAAATCATAATCGGGCATCAAGTCCTGTCGTGTGAAAACAGCCTCATAACAAAGACCACAGCAGTCTGGAGGTGCTGAGGCAGGAATACGTTGATTTATGTGTTTGTTTAGTGTTGTGTTGATGATGTTGTGTGTCCTGCAGCACTCTGGGCTCCTCCGGTGAATCTGCCATCGGGAAGTTATTTGGATGTGAAGTGGAGAACAGCAGCTTGTGTCGCTGTGGTAAAGAGACGGTCCGCTCCTCGCTCACGCTGCTCTTCACCATGCATTACCCCGAACAAAACTCTCAAGGTGAGCAAAAAAACAAAACAAGACCATTAAATAGTTTAATAACTTGTTGACACTAAAGATTGTTCTTCTCTAAATTTCTAACCGGTCAGAAAAGACAATAAAGGAGTACGACTTTGCTGAGATCCTGAAGAGGAGCATCTGTCTGGAGCAGAGCACGCAGGCCTGGTGTGAGAACTGTGAGAAGTATCAGCCCACAGTGAGTTACAGACATTTTATTTATGTACATACATCAACAGATAACACATTTCCTGTCCGATTTAAATCAATTTTTTCAGTGTGATAATGTCTTTTTGTGAAACCGCAGGTGCAAACGCGCAACATTCGCTGCCTGCCAGACGTCCTGGTTATAAACTGTGAGGTGAACAGCGCCAAAGAGGCCGAATTCTGGAAAGTTCAAGCCGAGGTAAACGACTCTCATTTAGTTTTTTTCAAATCTCCATTCAGACGCATGTAAATTTATTTCGGTAACCATTTAATTTACAGGCCGTTAATTATGTGATAATGTCAAGAAAGAGCCAAGAAATAATGAATAATTGCGTCATAGTGTGTAGAAATTGCCTAGTAATAACAATAAATTTCATAGTAGGCTAATGTCAAGAAATAATGATTGATTGCGTAGAAATAGCCGAGAAATAATGGTCAATTGCAAGGACTTGGTGGAGAAAAATTCTGGCCTTTCTCAAAAAATCAAAGCATGAAAAGCATGTGTAATCTTTTGCCTTTATAAAAACATGACATTACTATGAAATTGACTGTTATTTCTAGGCTTTTTCTTGACATTATGACATAATAAATGGCCTGTAAATTCAATTAAAGAGTTACCTTTATTTCTTTTTAGTAGAATGAATTGTCTACAGTAATTATTTGTCTGGTTCCTGTCTGGTCACAGTATGCCTTCAATAAGGCCAAGCAGAAGGAGGCCATGGAGCCTCCGAAACCCAAGGAGCCTCCACCGATGCCCACAGAGTGGTGTCTAGAGTAAGGCTCTTCAATATCAAAGTTTTCAATCAGTTTTCAACCAGTCAGTGAATTGTTTAGAATATAATAATAATATGTCATAATTATAGTTTCCATTTTGATATCTGCACTTTGCATCTCCTGTTCATACAACAGTCCCAGGGACAAAGTTTTTCAATTCATAACGACCTAAATGAAAGAAGAGCAACACATTTTTATATTTGAGATGCCGAAGCTGTTGCAATAACATTTATTTAAACAATTAATAGATCTGTGATTTCATTGTTGTATCAGCGGGGAGGAGTTGTGCAGTATGGAGGGCTTCACCTGCGACACCCGGGCAGAGGACATGCGGCACATCTGGATCCCTCTCACCCTGAAGATGTCCATCAGCAAGAGTCAGGGGCTGGAGATCAGCAGCTGGCCCGAGGGAGAGGAGGTGAGAAGAGCTCTGACCGAGTCGAGTTAATCTGTAGTAAAGGCAGAGTTCGTACAGTTTGAAAAAAAAACTGGAGTTTTGGAAAACTCATGGAATTTTGATATGTTAAATGTGTAGGAACCCTGGAAGACGTTAAGGTTGGATCGAAAGCTTAATGTATCTTATGCATTATGAAACGTATTACATATCTAATATGGAGGAGGCAGCACACACAAACAAATTACTGTCAATGCAGATGCACGTCGTGCACGCTCACAACCCAAAGCGACACGTTGCTGTGCGTATTCGCTCGTTTTTTCGTCATATTCTAGAAAAAAGTGGTAAGATTTCTAAAAAAGAAAAATGTAAGGTTAAAAATTTTCAAGAAAAAAGTGCTAACATTTCTCAAAAAAAGTTTTTTTTTAAAAAAAATTCTAGAAAAAGTGGTAAAATTTCAAAAAAAAAAGTTTAAAAATTCTAGAAAAAGTGGTAACATTTTCTCAAAAAAGTTTTAAAAATCTAGAAAAAAAGTGGTAAAATTTCAAGAAAAAGTTGGGGACCCCCTTGAACCCTCTCGAGGACCCCTACGGGTACCCGGACCGCACTTTGAGAACCATTGTAATAGATCGTGGGACAATATCTGAGAGTACAGCTGTCAAGATGATGATTTTCTTTTTTACATAGTTTTATTCCTATGTTTCATGCATACACTGACAGTTTAGGGGTCATGTGTAGTCATGGAAACTTGCTGCCAAGTCAGAAATGTGTTGGCTGAGATGTGCATGAACCCTGAAGCCAAAAAGCCTCTGATTGACATCTACTCTCAGATGACGAAGAGGACGATAGCTCCTCATCCCCTCTCCAGTCATTTTGAGCTCTTGAACTCTGGGAGGCGTTGGCCAAGGGGGATTTTTAAAAAGTCTTTTATCTCAAATGCCACCGGCCTCCTCGACTCAAACAAACAGTAAACGCACGTGACATGAACATGAGCGGCGCTGAGATAAACTGTATCTTAAATGTGTTTTATTCCCTTTTTGCCTTGTTGGATTTTACATTTTTAAGGTCAAGGTTAAGGTTAAACTTTATTCATCCCTGAGGGGCAAAAAAGGGTTTGTCACAGCAGCATAAAAGAGAAACAGGATATTTGAGTACTAAATAAATATATATATAATAATCTACTGTATATGAAAATGTACAAATAAATAAAATACACAATACATAAAAATACTGTGCTCTGCTTGCTGGATAGAATAACATGTGCTTGTTGGTGGACAAACACAAGATAAAAGCAGTTTTAAACATCACAAACATCTGTCTGAATGTACGCTAAAAGACAATTTTACACCAATATATATATTTATTGTTTTGTATTCAGTTTATTTAGAGTTTGCTGATGATCTAATCATTGTTTTTCCCAGTGTGGTGTTTAGTCTGACATGTCCTTAATGACTCATCGTCTCTTCTCTCTCATCAGTTAAGCGCTGCTGAGGAGGCGGATGGCGCCTCGCTCTATGACCTCGTGGTCACGGTGCCTCACGTCCTGGACGCGCGCACGGGTGGAAACCTGGTCGCACACATCAAAGTGGGAGAGACGTACCATCAGAGGAAGGAGGTGAGAGAAGCTCAGATTAGAAAACAAGAGTCTGGGAGCACTGTATAACCCAATCACTCCCCATTTCCTGTCTCTCTTTAGCTGTCCTGTCAAAGTAAAAGCATAAAAAGCCAGAAAAATACTTCAGTATTTCGAACATACTATATTGCTTTTAAATGATGATACTTTTCTGAATGTAACATTCCACCAGAAGAGACTAGTACCGTTAGCGGGTTTAACTGCAGCAAAGAAAGTGTTGATAAAAAGATGGAAACCACCACATGTTCTAAATGTGTATCTGTGGAAACTGTCATTTTATGAAGTCCTGTCATTAGAAATCTCCCGTGCTCAAAAGGCAAAGATAGAAGCGATACAGAATTTGGAATCTGTATCTGAGAGAGTCAAAGCGAGGCTATCCACCTTTTTCCGAACGTCAAAAACGTAGCCTGTTTTGCCGGTTTTGCTCTTCCGGTGGAATTTTATGTTTACGTTTCCATGGTTTCAGTAGTCGCGGTAAATGCATGGATTTTTTTTTTTTTTTTCCAATGAAAATCTGTAAAACGCATGGATCATCACACCAGCTTTTAACAGTGGATATCACACAAATTGACATCCGTGTTAAAAGCCAGCGTTAATAGATCCATGCGTTTACCGCAACTATGACAACGACTGAAAACCATGGAAACGTAAACGTACAATTCCACCGGAAATGCAAAACCGGCTTCCGGTTTTGACCATAGATGACGTTCGGAAACTTGTGGAAAAAAACAACAACTCATGAATGTGTTTGCTATGTACTGCTGTTGTTGTGTGTTTTATTTTATTTTATTATTAATAATTATTTTATTATTATTATTATGTATTTATTAAAAAAAAAAAAAAAAAATTCTTTCCATGTAACCACCCATAATTAATGCTACCCCCGGGATAAGGGTGCAGGTAAGGGGTCTGGATGAATGGAAATGTAATGAAATAAAATACAATAAAAAATGTATCACAAAGAAAAAGAACAGAAAATAAGAGTCTGAGACGGAGATCTGTCACATCGATCTAAAGTGACGTGTGTGTGTGTGTGTTTGTTTCAGGGCGTCACACACCAGCAGTGGTACCTCTTCAATGATTTCCTAATCGAGCCAATCGACAAGGTAATTATTATTTCACAGCTTTATTTAAATAATAGTTGTTAAATGTTGTGTTTGCAGCCATGTGAAAACACTGTTGTTCTTCTGGTGTTACAGACTGAAGCTGCTCAGTTTGACGTGAGCTGGAAAGTGCCGGCGATTCTCTACTACGCCAAGAGGAACTACCACACCAAATACGACCTGCGCAGTGAGTTCGACGACTCTCGGTTTTTGTTTTTACTTCTCCTGCACATTTGCATTTGCTTTGTTTTTATTCAGCGGCTCCTGCCTTTCTTTCTTTCTTTCTTTTCTTTCTCTTTGTTTCAGTTAAAAACCCCATCGACGCCAGCGTGCTGCTGACCGAGGCCTCGCTGGCTCGCAAGCAGAGGAAGAGCCACGCCACCTTCATCCCCCTCATGGTGAGCGAGATGCCGCAGGCCGGAGACCTGGTGGGACTGGACGCCGAGTTCGTCACGCTCAACCAGGTGAGTCAGGCGCTTCCAGAAAACAAGTCTTCTGGTTTGCATGCAGCTTAAAGGGATAGTTCAAATTTCACTCATTATCTACTCACCCTCATGTCGACTAAGGGCTGGGAGAAGTTTCAGAGTCCTCCATGCCTTCTCTGAGTTACAGGGGGGCTACGTGCAGCACTTTACTTTACTTTTTACTTTATTTGTTTATTTGGTCGGGACAATGCATATTAATGGACAGTGAGTGCTAGAGTACCCACAGTAAATACACCAGATTTAGCACATGTGCTAAATTACATCCGTAGTCCCCAAAACAATACAACAAATTAACATAAAAAGTCCAAAAAGACAGAGGACCATTAGATAAAAGGAAAAGTACATTTACATAGTTACAGGGTTAGATATGATTCTATATATAATCTATATAGCTGGAATTATCATGATTCATTGAAATATAAATATATATATCTATACAGTTGCGATTGACATGATTCACTTTAAATATAAAAATATAAATCTATACAGTTGAGCTTGACATGATTCATTTTAAATATAAAAATATAAATCTATACAGTTGTGCTTGACATTATTCGTTGAATTATAAAAAAATATATACCTATACATCTATATCTGCATGTCCATATGACGGTTGCGAACGGAGCTCACTTTTCTTCGTCCAAAAAGACACACCAAAAAACATCCAAATACCTCCATAGTGCTCGTCTGTAATGTCCCTCTTGTATTGAAGCCCCAACATGAGAAATTGTTCCGAAAAACATTAAATAAGTCTATATTTTAAGCTCGTTTGTAGCGGAAGCTCCCAGTGTCTCAGTTCACTGCTTTGCCTGTGTCTGTGCAAATCTCGCACGATTTGCACAGACACCCAGTTCACGGCTCCGTAAATCGCGCGAGATTCCGGCAGAGCAACACTGGGAGCTTCCGCTACAAACAAGCTTAAAATATAGACTTATTTAATTTTTTTCGGAACAATTTCTCATGTTGGGGCTTCAATACAAGAGGGACATTACAGACGAGCACTATGGAGGTATTTGGATGTTTCTTGGTGTGTCTTTTTGGACGAGGAAAAGTGAGCTCTGTTCGCTACCGTCATATGGACATGCCGTGCTGCACGGAGCCCCGCTGTAACTCAGAGAAGGCATGGAGGACTCTGAAACTTCACCCAGCCCTTAGTCCACATGAGGGTGAGTAGATAATGAGTGAAATTTGAATTTCGGGTGAACTATCCCTTTAATAAAAAACCCGGTTTCAAGTGCAGAGATGCTCAGTGATCCGGTTAAAGGTCAGGGAATCTGCCACGGTTAGTAAACGACCTGTCATCATCGCACCACTCCACTGTCTGACTTTGAAGTGGTGAGTCACACACAAACTGTTCGACCATCACACACACACACACACACACACACACATACACACACACACACATCACAGCGACACCTCTGGAGCTGCAGTCGACCAGTTGACTCACTGATTATCAAGCGTCTGCACTCGGTCAAAAGTGGATTTCATCATGACTCACTGGCTTTTGGAAAGATACTGTATGTTCAATCTGCAACCGAAAATATCTGTGGTAATAAAAAAAAAAAAAAGCCTCAAAGACTGCGACTAATAATCATTTGTGATATTGATGTAATCCAATATTTTCTTACATTGACGCATTCATTATTTTTTTCTACAAAACATAAAATAATTCTGTAAAAACTTGGTTCTCATTTTTTTTTGACAAGGTTCAAATTCTCAAAATATTGAGTTTAAAATAATAATAAATCAATAAAAGCGGCATTTGTTTTCACTTGTTTTGCTTGAAAAATGATGAAGATTGTTTTCCTGTTCATCAGCTAATTGACTTTTCTCACACTTCTCACTTTCTCTCACTTCTCACTGAAAGTTGCGCATTTTCACTTTCCAATCGAATTCCCTCCATGTTGGGCTAGTTTTATTAGTTAGTTTATGTCTCTCATTAAAGCCCCAGTATGTAACTTATTTGGCTTTTTATTAGCAAAAATCAAATATTGCTTTCATAAATACGTATTTCACTGAAGTCGAATCACACCCGCATACAAATGAAAGCTTTCTTGTACCTTAGAATGAGTTGTTACAAGTTGTTACAAATACATAAGTGGGCGACGCATCGAACCGAGGCGGCCATGTTGCATCGCCATTTTTTACGTTGAGTGGCAGCGTGACCGTAGGTAACCACGGAAACTCACCGGAGCTGTCGGCTCGGCCTGTTAAAACTGTCACCACTGTGTAGTGTGAGGAAGGACGGAGGCACTGGTGTTGCATTCAGGTGCAGTCAGGCAGACGGCCGTCGGCAAACCAACCGGATGTCATTTTACTCCACGAGAGGAAGACGGTAAAACGTGGGTCAGGTAAACAATACGACATCACCATGACAACATATTGTCAGCCTGTATTGTTTTGCCTCGTGCTGGCGGACCACTTGTTTACATAGACGCTTGTTTATCCTGTTACATGCAGCGTCTGTTGTCTGTCTGACGTCTGCCCGATTTCACGTGAATGCAACATCAAGAATACGTTCCGATATGCAACCGCACCGCTAGATGGGGGGAATTCCTACATACTGGGGCTTTAAATGTTTTCCTCTCATTCTTCTTCTGATATTATGATATTCGCTTCCAGCTCCCATTTTTCTTTGATATCCAAGTTGTTGTCATTAGATTCGTGTTTTAGTGCTTTATAGATTTTTGATAAAACCCCTTTATTTGTCTTGTCCTCTGAGAATGACCATAACATTTCCTGTAATTTAGATGGTGTCTGTCTGTTTTTACATGTTTTTATTCTAACATCATCGTGGTCATGTGACAGTGAGCTTTAATAAACCCGGGTCGTGACTGTGTGCGTCTGCAGGAGGAGGCCGAGCTGCGCAGCGACGGCACCAAGTCGACCATCAAACCGAGCCAGATGTCCGTGGCCAGGATCACCTGCGTGCGGGGCCAGGGGCCCAACGAGGGCGTCCCCTTCATCGACGACTACATCTCCACTCAGGAGCAGGTGAGAGGCAGTAACAATAACATGACAGCTCTGCTATTTCACTGGTTACACAGGATGTGGTCGCAGCTTTTTTTGAAAGAGGAACTAAGCAGGATTTCTCCCGTGTCTCTGCTACATTTTTACCTTAATTAAAAAGCTCCGGAGTAATTTTGGTAGTTAACTACATGACTTGTTACGAGTGAGAACGGAGGCTCTCTGTCTTCACCTGGCGTCTCACGGCTGGAAACCAACCTTACAACATCAGTGTAGTACCTGGTCGCCGCCCCGGTGTCCCAGCTCTCGTCTCTGCACCCCGCGACACAAACACGCTCCGTAACCCGTAATGTATTGTTTTGTTCATGGCGGTTAAGACTACATAAACACACGCGTCGTAACATTGTATATGTTATGTAACGTTATCCACTGCTCCATTTATTGATTTTTCGCCGGCTTCGTTGTAAACAAATGCACATGGAGGAGAGGAGCGTAACCAAAACAGCGGAAAAGCGAGCGGACTTGCGTAGTTCCCCTTTAAATAGTATGTTTCTTCAAGAAGTGACAGGTCTGGCTTTTCCTGCTCTTTATTTATATTAAACAAAAACCTTAAATTATGTGAGTGGATTTCCGAATTTACGTAGATACATTTATGATTTTTGTAAAAGTGCAGTCGCTCAAAAACAGTAACGCTTACGGATATTTTGCAGTTTCTCCATCTTGTGTGCTTGTGCATTTTACACAGGGACCTTAAACTCACCACAGAGTCAGATGATGCTGTTTGTTAGTTAAAAACACTTAATATGATGTTGAAGGAGCCAGAGCTCAGTTTAAATGAGCCACATAAGATAAGTCACATTATTTTAATACGTTTGTCTGAGATAAATGAGCCACTTAGTTGAGTGAAGGAAAAAACATCTGGTAGCTACAACACAGAACATCTGGAATCAAAAACAACATAAATAGTCCCATTTGTCTGTCTGTGTCTAGATGAATGTTTCTGCTCTTATACACTTGACCATATTATAATCCTTGGAGGACACATGTCCCCATCACTTCCTGTATCATGTGACCTTCATTGGCATTACACTCTGATAATATAGAAGAATTTTTAATTTCATTTTCATTTCTTTATTTGTTCCAGTCGAGGTAATTTCACAACGTTTCCCAATAAACAAACCAAAACACAATATTTTCTTTTTCCTTGGTTGGAAAGCAGCAGGGAGAAGATACATCTTCTATTACCTGGCTCGCACTCAATACATCATTATTCTGAAATCTGTCAGTCACAACAAAGTAAACAAAACAAACAACCAAAGTTTCAATCTGACATTTTACATTCATAAAAAGATTTTGTGAGTCATTAATTACTTTTGTCATAAGTTCAAATTGTTTTTTCTTGTGGAATATGGTAAAACACTATTAAGCATTAGTTAAGCATTCAATACTGAATTCTTCATTTATAACACATGAATACTCATTAGTATGTAGTTTATAAACAGTTAAAAATGTTTTACTCATCATTGATAAGCACTAACTGTATTTATAAACAACATACTAATGAGTATTCATGTGTTATAAATGAAGAATTCAGTATTGAATGCTTAACTTAAATTAAATAAGTATTTATTAATGCTTAACTAATGCTTAATAGTGTTTACTTATTATAAAGTGTTACCGAATATATTTGTACAGGTCTTGAGATCATTACATTGACATTTGACTCCGACTACAGAGAGGAACATCTGTTTTAAAGTCGTCCGAACAGTAAAAAACAGGGCAACGTGGAGGTTTATTCACAAAAAGAACATTTTATCGAGCTCTTCTTCAAACCTCCTTTTGGTTTCTAACCGTCTTCTTCCTTCATTCAACCGTCCGTCTGCTCCTCCAGGTCGTCGACTACCTGACTCAATATTCTGGCATCAAACCCGGAGACCTGGATGCAAAGATTTCCTCCAAACATCTGACCACGCTGAAGTCGACCTACCTGAAGCTGCGTTTCCTCATCGACACGGGAGTTCGCTTCGTGGGCCACGGCCTGCAGAAGGACTTCAGGGTCATTAATCTGTTGGTACGTTCAATGAACAACTGAGAATATTCAGGTTTTTTTTGTTTTTTTTCTCTCTCTGAGCAGCAACGACTCGACTTTTTGTTTCTGCTGTTTTTAAGGTTCTAAAAGATCAAGTCGTTGACACCGTCTACCTGTTCCACCTGCCCCGCAAGAGGATGATCTCTCTGAGGTTCCTCGCCTGGTACTTTTTAGGTGAGTCCAATTAAAAACATGAGAAGTGAAGTGAACGAGCTGCAGACTTGGTTAGACACAAAGGTTTGAGCAAATTCCATCTTTTTTTATTCACATTTGAAGTGAAAAGAAGAAACAGACAATAAATGAGTCTTTCTTCAAATGTTAAAGGGATAGTTCAACATTTTGGCAAATTGGCCCATTGCCATAATCCCTATAGTCATAGCAGCAGTAGGTTCGTTACCTTTAATTGGCGGTGCAAGCTATTTTTAGAACGGTGGAGCAGAGCCGTGAGCTGCTCAGAGCTACGCTAAGGAGGCTAATGGGATTTCTTGGTTTCCCTCATCAAATACACAATCCAACAACTCCAAAACACTTTGGTGGACAAGTTGTGACCTGCACATTCACCACGCTGTGAGATAATAACAGAACGTTACCAGACAGAGTTGTTTTAGAGGTAAATTCATGCAAAACAGCTGATGCACGTTTTTCAGCAAGTAGTCTCTGTATTTCCCTCTAAAACAACTCTGTCTGGTAACGTTCTGTTATTATCTCATAGCGTGGTGAATGTGCAGGTCACAACTTGTCCACCAGAGCGTTTTGGAGTTGTTGGATTGTGTATTTGATGAGTCTGATGAGGGAAACCAAGAAATCCCATGAGCCTCCGTAGCGTAGCTCTGAGCAGCTCATGGCTCTGCTCCGCCGTTCTAAAAATAGCTTGCACCGACAATTAAAGGTAACGAACCTACTGCTATGACTATAGAGGTTATGGCAATGGGCCAATTTGCCAAAATGTTGAACTATCCCTTTAAAGTCAGAAATCCGAGGACAGAAAGTCCGGTCAAACATCAGTTTGTCCATTGATCACTGATCTGACTCAGTTTTCTTTCACCCCTGGTGTGAATAGTGACCTCTGTGGTCCGTCCACTCCCACGACAGAAACAAACTGCACATTTGACTTGTTCCTGTGGCAGCGTCAAGGTTTTAATCCGTGTTTATTGACAACACACAAACTGTAACGGTGGAAAAGCCTCCGCAGGAACCACGATGACTGTTTGTCCCCCTGATTGTCGTTGTTTCCATGGAGTCGTCTTCTTTTTCTGACTAAAGCGCTGATTAAAAACATAATAACAGCCTTTGTCTGACCGATGTCATGTCAGGTGTCATTGTAAAGCTCTCTCTCTCCAGAACAATGATGTAGGCTCCAAAAATTGTCATTTCCCCCGTATCCGCAACCAATCGTAAAAGTATAATTTACATTAGCAATCTATGGAATTTTACAGTACAAGTCTTTAAAAGCCGTTTTCTCAAAATGAGTTTTTCAGACTCAGACTCTGAGCTAGAAATCTCCACTTCAGCAGCACCTACATACAACAAACCTTCCAGTTTTATTCCTGTCTATATTCTGAAGGTTTTTACAGAGGGGATTGTTGATACATCAATCACAGCCTGATTTATACAACATTTTATTCCTAAAAACAGGGCGAAATTAGACTTTTTAGGGCTGGTGTCAGTATTTTCTCATTTACAGAGTGATAAAAAGAGATATCCAAAACCCCCTCTGTAAAAACTTCTGACTCTAATATGTCAACAAAATAAAACAAGAATTTTGAAAGGGGCTTTATCCATTTTTCAGATTTCGGTTCTGGAAATGTATGAAAATTAACGCATATTTCATCAGATATTGCCTCATTTATATATTTAAACAGAAAATTTGACAAAACTTGTAATACAAAAAGTATTTGTCTTAATGTCAGTGATAAACTTGGGAAGTTTCATGGTGATATCTGTTAGTTAATTTTTTTTTACTTTACTCTAATATGCATATGAAAAGGAAAGAAAAAACGTAAATTTAATCTACAAATTGTGCTAAAAGGAAAAGAAAGAAGCTTAAAACATATTTATTAACCCCTTTTTTTCCCTTCTTTTTTTATTCACAGACCTCAACATCCAGGGGGAAACACACGACAGTATCGAGGACGCGCGCACGGCTCTGCAGCTCTACAGGAAGTACCTGGAGCTGAGCCGCGGCGGCGGGAACGACGAGGTGCGGAAGATCCTGAAGGGGCTCTACGAGAAGGGACGCCAGCTGGACTGGAAAGTACCGGACACGGACGCGGGCGACGGTCAAGGCAGCCCGAAGAGTTCGACCTACCGCTGAGTCGAGAAGTGGATTGAAATCACTGTCGTCCCCTCTGCAGCCGCCGTGTTTCCCTCTGTGACGGGGCTGTGATGCTCCAAACCGCTCCACGCCCTCGGCCGCCTTCACTGGCTGTGGGATTTTCTACATATTTGCATTTATTTTTGCATCGTGTGCAGTGTTAACGGACAGCGACGGACGCTGCACAGTCAGAGACCTCAGTGTTTTAATCATGTCACATTTTGTTTCATTTTCAGTTGTTTTTCAGAGGAAACTATTGTCTTTTTTTATCATTTTGAAGCATTTTGTAACAAAAAAAAGAAAGAAAAAAAAAGATGATGAAGGAAAAATCTGTGTGTTTTTTGATGCATGTAAATAAGTAAATGAATAAATAATTGACACAAGCTCTGGGAGACACTTCATGTTCATTTCAGGAAGTGGGAATTGTATTCAACATGACTAAGCGAGCGGCGTCTTTTCACAGAAAACGATTCTGTGAAGTCGCTGTCGATCTTCCCCTCTGAAGCGTCTGTGAGTTTAAGTTTCACATTCACCTGTTAACTTTCCTGACAAGTCTGATAAGATCTGGTTGCAGTGAAAACACACTTCACACACACACGTACCTCACACTTCTCCGAACACGAAGCTCTTATCAGTGTGAATTCATTTGTGGCTTCTCTGAAGTTTCTGGATTTGTGAACAATCAAACGATTATTACTATTGATATTATTAATAACAGATATGAGATTAAAGCAGCTTCAGTATTATTATTATTAACACAGAGATGCCCGCTTACTTTATTAATCCCACGATGGGGACGTTTCCCGTATCGCAGCAGCAGACATCAATGAAAGAAACAAAAAGAACAAAGAACACTGTACAAGATGTGTACAGTTTTGTGATTTTATTCACAGGAACTTCAAAGTAAAATCTCTGAATGAAGCGATTGGACTTTTCTTAATGGGTTTATTTTGTATTTAAATCCTCCAACTCGGCCACAAAAACTGATTTGCTCTTAAAGAATTAGACTAAATATCAGAAGAGTGAATGATGACATCAATTTAATTTCATATTAAATGCTCAAGTGCTCTCAGTTTGCATCACTTTTAGTATTATTTTGCATTTCACTGCAACAATCAGACCAGAGTAATGTTCTTTATTACAGTAAGGCGAGACACTACAGGCAAAAACACTGTTTTTTCATGCACTGCTCAATTTTGAGATTTTGGGCTATTTTTCTTCCTTAGCATGTATTCTTTCAGAAAAGTCAAAAGAAATGGTAGAAAATCCACATTAAGGTGGTTATTTTACTTCATTTTGACTCTTTCGTCTGTAGATTTCTCCTAAATTCACCAAAAGTTAACGTGCTACTGTGACATACTGTGCTGTGCCTGTTATCTGACCCATGTCATGTCAGGTATCATTGTAAAGCTCTCTCTCTCCTGAACAATGATGTAGGTTCCAAAAATTGTCATTTCCTCCATATCCGCAACCAATCGTAAAAGTACGATTTACAATAACAATCTATGGAACTTTACAGTACAAGTCTTTAAAGGCCGTTTTCTCAAAATGAGTAATTCCTCAGACTCTGAACCTGAAATCTCCACTTCAGCAGCACTTAGAGACACCAAAGCTTCCAGTTTTATTCCTGTCTATATTCTGAAGGTATTTACAGAGGGGATTGTTGATATATCAATCACAGCCTGATTTATACAATGTTTTATTCCTAAAAACATGGAGAAATTTGATTTTTTTTTAGGGCTGGTGACAGTATTTTCTCATTTACAGAGTGATAAAAAGAGATATCCAAAATCCCCTCTGTGAAAACTGACTCTAATATGTCTACAAAATAAAACAAGAATTTTGAAAGAGAGTCAGATTTCAGGTCTGGAAATGTATGAAAATTAGCGCATATTTAATCAGATAGTGCCTCATTTATATACATACAATTTTACAAAACTTGTAATACAAAATATATTTGTCTTAATGTAAGTGATAAACTTGGGAAGTTTCATGGTGATATCTGTTATTTACAATTTTTTTTACCCTATTCACCTGTAGTGTCTACTGTCTCCCCTTCCTCCTCCTCCTCCTCCTCCTCCTCCTCCTCCTCCTCCTGCTCCTCCTCCTCCTCCTCTTCCTCTCTGACCGGTGCAGTATTGATCTGAACTAACTGTAACATACAGCAGGGCCGGCCCAAGCCTCCATGGGGCCCTAAGCAAAATCTTTATTTTGATGGCCTCTATTACTGCCAATAATAGGCTATTTCATTTTTACTCTATCATATCCTGGCAGGTTTTTACCCATCTATGGTTTTTATTCTGAAATGGCACCAAATTCAGCTAAAAATGCAGCCTATGTTTGATTTACTTTTAATCTTCAAATTGATGTAGTACTGGGATACTGAATGTCACCTAGGTCGACTAAACGTAACAAAATAAACCAACAGACAATGCATTTACAGTAAGCACATCATCTGCTTTTTTAATTTTTGGTTTTAAATATACGGCAACAGAAAAGTGCAACAACAATTTGAAATGCAACAATGATTAAAGTTTTTTGTAATTACGTAGTGTTTCTCTAAGGATCGACAAAAGTTACGCACTACAATTTTAATAGGTACTTGCCTTTTGGGGCCCCAATAGTCACGGGGCCCCCAGCAGGTGCTTAGTTGGCTTATGCCTTGGTCCGGCTCTGACATACAGTATCTGTCCTTGTAAGGACATGTGTGTGTGTGTGTGTGTGTGTGTGTACGTGTGTGTGTGTGTGTGTGTGTGTGTGTGTGTGCGCGTGTGTGTGTGTGTGTGTGTGTGTGTGTGCGTGTGTGTGATGTTGTTTCCCGTCCAGGACGAGGATCATGTGTCCAAACCTTGAAATCCCCTCTTCACCATGTTTGACTTGATGTGCTTTTGTCCGTATCACTGTAAAAAAAAAACAAAAAAAAAACTTCCTCTTCACCATTTTTGCATCTTTGATGAATTTTTGCATCAGAAATGTCACAGAGTTGAACTTCATTTCAACTTATTTAACTTCTCTTTCACTTTTTGTTTCATTTCCATGAAACCTGGACCTGATAGCGATCTGGGGTTGAAACCAGCGGAGCGTGAACGATTATGTTCGTACTGATACAGAAACAGATCACTGATCTTTGATTTTGAGGCCTGCGGGAGTTGTAAAGTGTTTTCAGGTTTGTTTGTTTGTTTGTTTGTTTGTTTGTTTGTATAGAATAGAAAGACTTTATTGTCCACCGTAGTGGATATTTGTCTTCGGCCTCTCCAAGACAACAAAGCATAAAACAATCAAGCATACACATACAAACTGAAATGTTGTGCAAAACAGGCATAGACAACAACAGCCCTCTAGGGGGAAGGGGTTGCCAGGTGCAGTCAAACCATTATAACATATTCAGAGCTTGTATGACCTGTGGAATAAAGGATTTTAAACTGCAAAATACTTTCAACAAGGCCTCTGTATGTCATTTCCAATGTCGACTTGCACCAAAGCTCTTTAATTTCCTGATTAAAAACAGTTGCTGGTTTGCTCTCTTAAAAACACTTTCTGAGTTCTCATTGAAGCTCAAGGCGTGATCAATGATTGTGCCCAAATACTTGAATTGATCAACAACCTCCACAGTCTGGTTGTTGAGAGAAACAGGGGTAACATTAGTAACTCCCTTTGTTTTGGCCATATTCTAAATAGCTTGGACTGGCACCAGTCCTGCAGCACAGAGACGTGTCTCAAATAAGCTTCCTCGAGTGTGGATTTATTATTATTTTCTGACATAAACCCAACCAAGGCCATGTCATCTGCATATTTCAACAGTTTAACATTGTTCCTATCCACATAGCATTTACTATATAAATTGGGAACAACAGCGGCGACAATACACAGCCTTGTGGTGCTCCAGTATTTAAAACCAGCTCATCTGAGTAAACACCATTCATAAAAACTCTTTGAGGGCGGTCACTTAAAGGGATAGTTCACCCAAAATTCAAATTTCACTCATTATCTACTCACCCTCATGTCGACTAAGGGCTGGGAGAAGTTTCAGAGTCCTCCGTGGCTTCAGTGGGGCTCCGTGCAGCACTGCATGTCCATATGACGGTTGCGAACGGGATTTGCACTGACACAGGAAGAGCACTAAACTGAGACACTGGGATCTTCCGCTACAAACAAGCTTAAAACATAGACTTATTTAATTTTTTTCGGAACAATTTCTCATGTCGGGGCTTCAATACAAGAGGGACATTACAGACTAGCAGGGATTTTGGATGTTTTTTGGTGTGTCTTTTTGGACGAAGAAAATTGAGCCCCGTTCGCCAGTGAATCAGCCCGCCATTCACATTCATCATAAAAAGTCTATCTAAAAGAATGTCAATTTGCATAGTATTAAAAGCAGAACATAAATCAATAAAAAAGAACCTGAGCCAGTGTTTTTGGCTGTTGTTGAGCAGATGAACTTGTCATGGTGTGTGTGTGTGTGTGTGTGTGTGTGTGTGTGTGTGTGTGTGTGTGTGTGTGTGTGATGCCTTCAGGGACCTTCAGGGTCAAAACCTCCAGTTTATCATCTATCTCCAAACCGATCAGGGTTGAACTCCTTATCACTTCAACCTCAATAACAGAGAAACCGCAGTTTAAACTCTTTTTTACAAGTGAAATCGACACTAACGCATCACACCTCACCGTGTCAAACTTCTGCTAAAACCAAAACCACGATGATCAATATTGGCACAACACCATCATAAAGAACCCACTCACTGCAGCTTCTTATGACTGTGAATGCATCTGGATAAATAAGACGCTGCAGCGACACAGAGGTCATGATGCAGTTTTACGTGATTAAACACATTCGTGATGAATGAAAAAGATGTGTCATGATGTAATAGTAGTAATAACATGATGTAATACTACGATGATGTAATACTACTACATGACCCAAGGGAAAAAAACTGTGCTGAGGTTTTCCCTCCCTTCGTCACGGTGATAAGACGCGTTACCATGACAACGCAGTTTACAGTTTATCAACGAACGACCTCTCGGCAGCGAGGTCACCGTCCGTCAGCGATGACCTTGTGAAGTTCAGCTTCAACTGTGACGTCATTGTCAATTAAGATGAATGTGATAAAGGTAAATAAATACTCACTTTTTTTATTGAACATTTTGAATATACAAACTTTAATGCCATTGCCTTGCCACTAAAGACTTTAAAATAAATTAAATAAATAGAAATATCGTACACATTAGTAAATAGAAATAGGAGAAGTCGAGGACAGGAGTGGGTATGTTATTACAGTGAGGACCCCCAAATACATTGTAAATCCATTCTGAATTATTAATCTGATTCTTTTTATTCTATTTTGTTTTGTTTTATTTTTTATTTCTGTCCATTTTCCTTTGTTGTGTCATAATTGTTACCATGTCCCTATAAGCAGGTATGGTTGTAGGTTTTTGTTCCTATTGTCTTTGTTAATACGTGATTTTGATAAATCCAATTGGGTGATGTAATTGGGATTTTTAAAATATGCACAAATATAATTTTGATAACATCGCAACCTTTTTTGAATTTGTGTGTTTTCTGTATATTTTGTTTGGAGAGAAAAAAAGAGGTACTAATTTCTCATTTACACACATCTCATGAAGCAATATTCAGCCTCTTTTATCTCACATTTGAGACATTTGGTGAAAATAGAATAACAGACAACATTTATGCTCATTAAGCGATTTTATAAAATTTCAATTTAGACTTGTTTTCTACACTTTTCTATTATTTTATTCATATATCCCACTGCTTTTGTGAAGCCTAGACTTTGGTTAACCTGTTTCAAGCACCAAAACAGTGCGTCCTCATGACTGAACGTGTGTTTTCACAAGAGATTTGAAAGTTTTCAAAAAGCGGACTTCCAATTTCCAATTTGGCCTAAATTATTTCTTTATACAGTGCTCTAGGACCGAAATGGGCCTCAGAGTGATATTGTCCTTGTGGCGCCGCATTATGTAATAATGTAATGAATTTTCACCTCATGATGTAATAATGCTGCATTTTGTAATAAGATTCTTGGAACGTAATATGTAATAAATATTGCTGCATTTTGTAATAAGTTGTTACATATTGCACCAAATTATTACATTTTCTTCATAAAAAGAAGTTGCAAAACTTGCATTTTGTAATAACTATTGCAATATGTAACAACTTACTACAAAATGAGGCAGTTTATTACCTATTGCGTGTCATGAGGTGACAATTTATTATTATTACATAATGCAACGTTATTACATAATGTGGCGCTACAGTCCTTAATATTTAGACACAAAACACTTATTGTATAATTAGATCTGCAAGTACATTAAAAAGGTGAATTGGATGTTAGGGGCAGGCGTAGGGGGGAACAGGGGCCTCTTCAGTGCCCCGGGGCCGCTGGGGCCGCTGATCCGGCCCTGGTCCCGGCCTGAACAGTAGATGTATGACAGCCAATGACCTTTCTAAAAGAACAATGTCTCTAAAATGATTGAACTGTTCTTTTGCCGATGGAATATCCGGGGAAAACCATGAATGAATAACGATCTTCTTAGCGGAAGTCAATCCTGCAAATATAACTTTCCTATGTGCCAGTCTGGTGTTGCCACTAAGGATGTCATTGATCGGAAGTAGGGGGGGCGCATAGGAATGGGAAATCCCAAAATAATTTTAAGGCACCCAGGCACCTTGGACACAGAGGGGCATTCCCAAAAAACATGAAGGTATGTGCCAACAGCTGAGGATGCAATCATAAGTGTGATGCATCGGTTTGAACTTACAACCTCTGGCACCAAGAACCATTCTACCGTAACTCCTTGAACTATTGAGACCGATGTCCAAACTTCTGTTATCAAGACAAAAATCTGATAAAACATAAATTGCATCTTGGCAGCAGGGAAATGTTGGTGATTTGTTTTCAACAATAAGTGTTTTGCTTCACAAGAGAAAATCTAATGGTTAATAGTTGTTCCCATGAGAGCAGAATTCAAAATGTTTTGTTGAATGAAATTCAGATATTTGTCAAACTTCATCAACCACGACTCTAAAATATTGTCAATGTTTTTCAGGAGGATTGAAAATTGGATGGTATATGTTTACAGTACTGTCAAACGTTTTCATGCACTGTAGGCTCAATTTTTCAAATATGAAAAAGCTGAGTGGTAGTTTTGTGGAGGACGGTCTGAAGATGCAATCTTACAAGTTTAAATGTACAAAGGTTTCTGCAGTATTGGGGAGACATTTTGGTGAAAGTTGTAAAACTGTAGCACGCACGGTTGGTTTGTTAGGGATTATTAAAGTTTTTTAATGTAGACGTGACGTGTTCTTGGAGTTGAGTAAATCTGGCATGGGACTGGAACTTGTTTGGTGATTTTTCATGTATGGGAAGTAGGATTTCCTAGGAAGAAGAACAAGAACAAGAACAAGAACAAGAACAAGAACAAGAACAAGAACAAGAAGAATACTGGCAATAAAAACAACAGGTTCCCGGCAGCTTAGGCCGCCTGGCCCCTAACTAGATGGTTTTACTCCTTTTTAACAAACAGACCCCAACAGGTGAAGGTCGGGTTGACCTTCACCTGTTGGGGTGCTGCAGTGTTTGATCTCTGAGAGGTCAACGCGACCTCTCGGAGATCAAACACTGCAGCACTGTGCACCGATGTGTGAGTTGAGTTCACCCATTTTGTTCAAATTGTACACACATGAGTACAGGAGCACACAGCCAAACGCTCATATAATTTAATTCTCTGACGATACAGTTATTTAAAGTTTGCTGCAGGTTGTTATGGGTCGACAGTTTGGAACGGCGTCGCCACCGTCCAGCTGAGAAATAATGTAAGTTGTACCAGTCAAGGTGGTAAACAACTTCAAGGTCTTTTCCCTGCCCAGAGGTTTATGCCACGCTCGCCGGTGTTGATGGTTGTTTATGTGCTCCATGTGTACGCTGTACTTTCTGTGGTTTTCTGTTGTTGTATAGTTGAATGTACACCATGTGTACTATGCCATGTGCAGAGATGGCCAGAGTACTTGACCCCAGTACTTGAGTAAGAGTACAAATACTACTGGTCAAAATGTACTCCGTTACAAGTAAAAGTAGCTCAGTCGACATGTTACTCGAGTAAGAGTAAAAAAAGTACTTGCTTTTAAAGGTACTTAAGTATCCAAAAGTACATGCTTTTAAATTTACTTTAAAGGGACAACGAGGAGTTTCTATTCGGTTATAAAAAAGTCTCACGTTAATGTGGATGAATCTCCGCTACCCACACTTGTTAATGGGCCCATTTTCGATAAATATATCGTTCTGTCTCTATCGTTATTTTGTTATTATTAGTGGTGGCGGAGATGCTGGTCGAGCCGACCAGCGTTTCCTTCGTGGCGAGTCATGAGAATAACGCAGCCAAATCGCCGTTTATGGTCGGAACTACGACGGTATGTGAACCTCTTTGAACCTCTGACTTTAATTATTGATGAATGAAAACATGAGTCCGTCTTGCGCCGGTCAAAGAATTTCACGGTGCGCGCGGAGGCTCATAAATGTAGTGTGAAAACGCTTCGCTTTTCCAAAACTCCTCGTTGTCCCTTTAAGTAAGAGTAAATTTCTTATTTTTCAAATCAATGAATTACTATAATTTTTTCTAAATGAATTTAAGGAGCTTTTAACTCTTGTTTCTGAGAATGAACTCTTTGAAACCAGCTGCACTGGTGTGCTGCTTTTAGGGGTCAGGGTTTCCTTCTTTGACAAACACAGCTTGTGTCCAATAGGATTTTAGAAAAAAAAAGAAAAAAAAAGAGCAGACCTGAAAGTAACGAGTACTTTTCAGCCTTCCTAGAAATTAACTTGAGTGAAAGTAAAAATATTTGTCTTGGAAATGTATTCAAGTAAGAGTAATAAGTACCAAAGAAATCTACTCATGTAAAGTACAAATCCTCTGGATATGTACTCAAGTAAATTTACTCCGTTACTGTCCACCACTGGCCCTGTGTGTATGTGTACACCACGTGTACACGAAATGTATGTTGTGAATGTGGTTTTGAGGAGGAGGATAAAGTTTATCTTAATCTTAATCACATTTTGTAGGCCAGGGTGTGACAACATCCTTATATTAACTCCAGTTCAGTTGTTTTACCAGTTGTTTATACTTACATAAAACATTCAGTTACTTTACTTATAAAATACAAACTCTTTCAATTTAAATGAGTTGTTCTTGATCCATTCGACCTGCAAACTCTCACAAAAACTTGTGTGTTTTCAGGTTCCTGGACAAGTTTCAGAAAATGTATCCCTCTAAATTTCTCAGATAGTTTTAACCAATAACTCACAAAAAGACAAAGACTAGGGAATAAATAAAAAATAACAAATGTGCACAGTACAATGCAGCTTTTCCCCCTCTCTCATCATTAATCATCTTGTCTTTTTCTCTTTCTTCTTGTGATCTTTTAGAAAGGTCAGAAACCACCGGGACACCTGTGTACTTTTCCTTGTGATTCTTAAAACACATTTCATTGTTTATACTTTAACTAAAAGATTTTAGTTTGACGTATGCAGGACTTTCTACCTGTAACACGACATTCTTGTGTTGACACTTTGAAGTCAAAGATATGAAACTTCCTCCACCTCTGACAGATGAAGGGCTTCCCTCTAAAAACAAAAAAAAAACCTCACATATTTGAAGCTTTTCTCCAAAGCGTAACGTCGCCCCCTGCTGGAGGCGCCAGCTGCCACACAGGTGTTTTAAATGACACGGATGTCGTTCGTCTTGATACGTGTGATCAGAAAACAACAATACTTTAGAGAAAATAGTTCTTTTCTGTTCATAGAAAATGTTTTAGATCTGTGAGTTCAGCTCATGAAAAATGGGAGCAAAAACAAAAGTGTTGCGTTTATATTTTTGTTCAGTGTATATTGCATCTTGACAGCATTGTTTTAACTGTAAGTGAAAATATATTTAAAAATGCCACTCTTACATTGACTCTAATTATTCCCATGAGAACAGAATTCAAAATATTTTCAAAAATTCAGTCTTTGAAATAAAATTCTGATATTTGCCAAACTTCATCAATCACGACTCCAAAATGTTGTCAATTTTTTTTTTAGGAGGACAGAAAAGAATTGGCTGTGTATGTTCAAACGTCAAACGTTTTCATGCACTCTAGGCTCAGTTTTCACATATCAAAAAGCCGGGTGGTATTTTTGTGGAGGACGGTCTGAAGATGCAGTCGCAGCAAAGTTGGTGTCAATTGAGCAAAATTTGTGGCAGATGAAAGGTTTAATAAGTTTTGCACCACCTAGCACTTTAATGCACATGTCCATATTCATGGATACTTGTTTTTGTACTGTTTACCTGTGTATGTTTATCTGTGTATCTTTTATATACGTATATTGTTTTTATTTTTTCTACTGTCCTACTGCCATGTGGAGCTGCTAAACGTATTTTCACAGTAAATGTTGGTGACAATGTTGACAGTGACAATAAAGGATTCTCTGATTCTGATTTTAGTTTTTGAAAAAAGAGGGAAGGACTTCATAATTTGCACTGGATTTAATCGTACAAAAGTTTCTTAAATTTCGGGCGATATTTTGGTGAAAGCTGCAAAACTGTAGCTCGTACGCTTATTGTCATCTGGGTTAATCTGGCATGATGGGACTGAATCTTTGTGCCAAGTTTGGTGATTTTTCATGAATGGGAAGTAGAATTTCCTAGGAAGAAGATGAATACTGGCGAAAACAAAAGGGTCCCTGGCCTCTAATAATAATAATAATAATAAAAGAACAAACACATTCAGTATTGCAAACTGTTTATTTGTAGGAAATGAAAAGTGTGCCATTCAGTGACGGGGGGAATAAGAGGAATAAGAGGAATAGGAGGAGGAGGAAGAGAAGGAGGAAGAGAAGGGCGGGGGTGTCGGGGGACGGTCAATGTCTTTGGTCCATACTCTGGTGGAGGGGACGTCAATGAATCGGTGGGAGACAAGAAAAAGGCACTTGAGTTTACAGTTTGTCTCAGAAGATTCGTGTTGAGAAGAAAGACACGAGGTCTGAATGAAAAAAAAAGAAGGAAAGAAAGAACTAGATGCTTTAACCTCCGTGATGCCTGCTATGAATATCACATACAAAATGCCCTGTGAGAGCACAGGCGTGTACGTACGGCTACATACATGTATATACAGTGAGGAATCAGAAAGTAAAGTGGAAGGAGAAAGAGAAAGAGAGGATGAGAAGAGAAGAAGTGTTGGATTTATCCCCTTTGGAATATTTTTTTGTTTTTACAGGACAGAAAACAAAACAAAGGCAGCAACTTTTTCTTTTTTCTTTTTACTTGTTTCTCTCTATAAAAACAGGACGAACTCGTTTCTTTGGCGATAAACTAAATGTTCCTAACGTTTACAGGAATGTAAAAACAAAAAGTTAAAGAAGTGAGACGAGATGAGAGAGAGACAAAAAGACAAAAAAACAAAACAGAAACGTCGGCGACTCGTCCTGCAGCTTCGATCAGATCAGATCGAACGCGTCGACTCGTTGGTTGTTTAAAAAAAATCCCAACGACTTCAATCAATAATAAAAATCTGTCACCGACGCCGAGAGAAACAGTTCGACCAGTTTTGTTTTCTTACTGAGAGTCAGAGGAGAAGACTGAAGCCACACACACACACGTTTCCTCTAAAACTATAATAATTGATTAGTCGATTAGTTCATTGGCAAAACTGATGCTTCGTTTTCCGGTTCAACTGTCAACGGTAAATGTTTGTTTCCCTTTTGTTTCCCCCTCCGATATAAAAACTCTTTGCATCTTTGGGGTTTTTTCTCTGTTTTATACACGAAAAATAAAATAAAAAAATAAAACAAAACATAAACTTGAAGAACTGAGCATTAAATCTTTGTTAGTTACAGTTGAGGAATAATAATCCCGTTTTATTACCTGAGGTTTCTTGTTAATTAACTCGATACAGATGAAAAATAATTAAAGCAATTTGATTGTAACACAACAAATGAGGTCAAATATGAACCGATAATAAACTTGGACATCACTGTGTTACATTTTATTTCCTCCTCCTTCCTGTTTGGAAACACAATCCTGCCTGTTTTTTCTTTTTTCTTTTTAAATCCCTGAAGATTTTTTATCTTGTAAAACTGTAAAAAGGCAGTTTAGATAAAATGTAAATTTCACCTGTGTGATGTTTGTGTGAGGGATTTTTTCACTCCACTCAAAACTGGTAAAATTTACAATTTATCTAAGATGTTTTCAGTGTTTTTTTTTAGTTTTGTAGGAGAAAAAACTTCAAGGATGAGGATTATTAGTCTGAATTTCCCGTTTCCCACTCATTACGTTTCGGCTTCGATCTTCTCATGTGACTCTGAGCAAAAAAAAACAAACAGGGAATCTGCTCTGTTAATGTGTTAACCATCACACATGTTGAACAAAAAACTGCAAACGAGGTCTCCACAATATTCAACAATATAATTCATTCATTAATTCATCTCATCTCATCTCAAACAAACAAACAAAATTCTTCTTATGATCAGAAGTTCAAACAAACAACCAAAAAAACGGGAGAACGAACTCTTTAAATTAATTTCATTTTCCTTAAATTTCAGTTTTCCGAGGGAAGACGACACGTGAAGAAAAATGCAGCAATAATGTAACAACCGCTTTAACTCTTAACTTTTTTTTTTTTTTTTTTTAACTCTACAGCTTCAGCTCCGCCTGCGAACACGACGACGTTGACGAGCGGCGTCGGAGAAGAGGAAACAGGCCGAGAGTCAAGAAGATCAGTGATGAGGTATCATTCACCAGCTCCTTCGATTATCGATCGATCGATTCTACTCGCGCAGCCGGGATCAGAGTGAGTTTATATATAAAAAAGGTGTGCGTGTGGGGGAGTTAAGAGTGGATCTCGCACCTTATTCTCACATATTTAATGTTGATTCACGTCTGCTCGACCACTCGTACCGTCCGTCTGGAGCTGAGACATCCATGATTCTTAGAAAAAGGCAAATGTGAAGTCTCCGTCTCTGTGACTAAAGGCAAAGCACGTCATTAATACGCCATTCATGTGCATATAAACAACAACGACAAGAACAACTAAAACAAACTCCACCTGGATAAATGTTGAGAACTAAACTATAAACAGAAAAAAAAAATCCTTTGCTGAGAGTTTCAACACGTTTTTGTCTTTTTTATGTTTCTCTCTACAAAAAAAAAAAAAAAAAGGTAATGAGCCCTCTCTTCGTTAGAAAATAACCGAGAACAACAAATAGCACACGTGACGACGCCGTCGGCCGGAGGAAGGGCGAAACATCACGGCCTTTAAGAATGAAAAAAAGAAAAAAAGAAAAAAAGAAAAGGAAAAGTTAGACTTTTTTGTGGGAGAAAACCGATGGTTAACGCTCCCGTCCTGCATCAAGACCGGAAACAAAGGGAAACAGCTAACCTCATGAAACCACTTTTTTTGTTTAGTTTTTTTTTTTTACACTTTTTGGTTTTGTATGAGGAGATTAAAGTGTTAATTAGTGAGATGTTGTAAAATTACAACATTTAAAGAAGAAGAAGACATTCACAGACAGGAGCGTTAACCGTCCTCTCCGACTCCAGAGCACATTCCCAAAAATGCTGCAAACTTCTCCTTTTTTTTTTGTTGAGAGCAACTTCTACCGTTCCTCTAGCGTTAACGAGTTCCCTACAGTTTGTAGCAGCCATATGAAAAGCTCGGGATTACAGTTTGATATGTTTCATTTATTTCTTTTTTTTAGTCTTTTTTTTATAATTTTTTTTTTTTTTTAAACCTTGCAAAGATTAACGATAGTCTGTAGTGTTGATTGCATTTCTAAACTCTCCTGATGACGAAAGATCCCTGTTCACGCTAGAAACTACTTTTTGTTTTTTTCGCTATTATTATTATTTTTTTGTTGTACTTTCACTACGATTTTCCACGGTGAAGGCATTGAAATGGTTCTGGGAGATCAAAAGAAAGAAAAAAAAAAACAAAACAAAACAAAAAAAAAGAAGATTTGAGGTGCAAATCAGAGAGCTGACATAAGCCACAGCAAAAATAGAAAGTACTAAGAGTTCAACTTCAATAGTGCACAAAATTGTTGCAGAAAAAGTTCTGTCAGTTTCTGGCAGAAGTTAACAACAGAGACTGACGATAGCATAGCAATGGGATCTCTTATAGAGGAGGAGGAGGGAGAGGAGGGAGGAGGGGCTGTTACTTTAACCTGTGGGGGGAGGGAGAGGAAGGAAGAACGATTACAGAAGAGTGAGAGTTTTTCAAGTCTGAAGGATGAATAGATGTCGGATGCAGAGAGGCGGCGGCACTAACAGCTCAACTGATGGAAATATGTAAACTTGTCTTCTATTCTTCATTGAGAGGAGTTAACGGGAGGAGGAGGAGGAGGAGGAAGAGTGCAGGGTGAGGAGGGGGGGAGGAGGTGAGGGGTTCGGGGGGGTTAGTAAGATGGGTCTGGATTGAACAACGACGGTTTTCCAGCGTCAAGGGCAGTGCGTCGTCCGCGGCGACCGCTGCGGCAGCCCGTTGTGCGTCGCCGGTCGGTCCTGGTGGTGGGAGGAGGAGGAGGAGGAGGAGTGGGAGTGGGAGGGGCCTCTCGAGTTGGTGTTGGTGTTGTTGTTGTTGGAGTGCTGCTGCTGCTGCGAGGTTTGACCGTGGCCGTGGCCGTGACCATGGCCGCCACCGCTACTGCCGCCGTCGCCATGGTAACGGTGGTTGGAGCGACCGGCGCCGGCGTTCCTGTCGTGGTAGGAGCCGCCGTTGTACCGCGGACGGTCCGAGTGGAAACCCTGACCCTGGAACGTACGACGGTTTCCCTGGAAAATCTGGAGGGAGGAGAAGGAAGAGGAGGAAGAGGAGGAGAAGGAGAAAGGAGGATGAGGATTTTGATTTGATTTTTCAAACACACTTTATTTACATGTCAGATACGTTTTCAGTTTGTTTTTAAAGTGCTGCAGTGTTCATGGACAGTACTAGTCTATTGGACGAATCTCCTTGTTGTTTACAACTACTTCCGGGTAGAAAACCGGCATGAGAACAATAGTGACGGAAGAGAGTTTCAATATATAATTTTTCATGTCACTATATCGCCGTTTAGACTAATCTGATGTTTGTAAAGTCTATAAAACCAATGATTGGACAAACATTACTATTTACGTGTGCACATTTTTGTAATTAGTCATGGTTATCATAGATTAGCCGGGCTAACGGTTAGCTACCTGTTTAACTTTAATAACTCAGTGACTCAATGAACGGTCCATGAAAAAATATTTTCTCCAGCGGATATCTGAGTGACAACATGACTGAGCTAACTGGAGTAGTTTCATGTCGTGTCCCACAACGGGAGGGTTTTAACAGCTGACGTCCTGGTGTTAGCTTAGCTGCCGCCGTCAGCTTAGCTACCGCCGTTAGCTTAGCTACCGCCGTTAGCTGTCCCTGTCAGCTGAGCCACTGATGCTTTCTAGACACTGTGATTCCCCCAAAACTGAATAAATACCACACATAGCAACACAAAACACACACACAGAAATATTAATGTTTCTTCAATCATTTCAGATTTGTCTAAACGGTGATAGGGCGTGAAAAATATGACATATAGCTAAACTCTCGTTCGTTACTATTGATCTCATTCAAATGACGTGCTGGTTTTCTACCCGGAAGTAGAACAACAAGGCGATTCGGTCTATTTACACACATAAATAAAACTGATCATATATAAATCATTGACAATAGTGCAAAGAATGTTGTCGTGACACCAAATGTTCTTAAACCTGTCCAAATCATGGAGGAGGAGGATAAGAAGGAAGGAGGAGAGAAGGAAGGAGGAGAAAACAAAAGAAGGTGAAGGAAAAAGGAGGAGAAGATGGAAAAAGAGATGAAGGAGAAGGAGAAGAAGAAGAAGGATAAGTAGAAGAAGGAGGAGAAGGAAAAGGAGGACGGGGGAGGGGGATAAGAAAAGAAGGAGGAGAGAAGGTGAAGGAAAAGGAGAAGGAGGAAAAAGAGAGGAAGGAGAAGAGGAAGAAAAGAAGGAGGAGAAAACGAAAGAAGGTGAAAGAAAAAGGAGGAGGAGGAGAAAGAGATGAAGGAGATGGAGAAGAAGAAGGATGAAGATAAGGAGGGGAAGGAAAGGGAGAAGGAGAGGAGGAGAAGAACAAGAAGAAAGAGAAGAAGAAGATAAGGAGAAAACGAAAGAAGGTGAAGGAAAAGGAGAAGACGAGAAAGGGAAGGAGAAGGATGAGAAGAAGGAAAGGTAGAAGGAGAAGGAGAAAAAGAAAATGAAGGAGAAGGGGAAAAAGGAGTAGGAGAAGTAGAAGGAGGAGGAGAAGAAGAGAAGGAAAAAGGAGGAGGGGAGAAGGAGAATAAGGAGGATAAGAAAGAAGTAAAGGAGGAGGAGAAAACAAAAGGAGGAGAAAAAAGGAGGAGAAGGAGAAGAGAAGGAGGAGAAAATGAAAGAAGGTGAAGGAAAAAGGAGGAGAAGATGGAGAAATAGATGAGGAAGGGGAAGAAGAGAAGGAGGAGAAAGTAAAAGAAGGTGAATGAAAAAGGAGCAGAAAGAGAGGAAGAAGGAAAAGAAGAAGAAGAGAAGGAGGAGGAGAAAACGAAAGAAGGTGAAGGAAAAAGGAGGAGAAGATGGAGAAAGAGATTAAGGAGAAGGATGAGGATGAGGATTAAGGAGTAGATTGAAAAGGAGATGGAGAAGAACAGGAGAAGGAAAAGGACAGAGGAGGAGAAGGAGAAAATGAAAGAAGGTGAAGGAAAAGGAGGAGAATACAGAGAAAGAGAAGAAGGAGGAGGAGAAGAATGAGGAGGAGAAAGAGGAGAGAGTGAGTCAGTGTTTAAAGGACAACGATCAACGTGTCGACGTGTGTGAAGCCGGTCGGCGTCCGAACCTGTTTGGTTGGGGGGGGGCGGGATTCACTGGGGGGGCTCTGGGTCTGGGCGGGAGGGGCCGTTTCCATGACGCCGGGGCTGGTGACGGACGAGGACGTGGAGCTGCAGCGGGAACGATTAGAGTATCCGGTACGAGGATGGTAAACTGGAAGAGAAACGACACAACAAACAGGATCAATACCATTATTATTATTATTATTATTATTATAATACAGGATCTATATCATTATTATTATCAATATACAGGATCAATATCACTATTATTATCAATATACAGGATCAATATCATTATAATTATCAATATACAGGATCAATATCATTATAATTATCAATATACAGATCAATATCATTATTATTATTATTATTATTATTATAATACAGGATCTATATCATTATTATTATCAATATACAGGATCAATATCATTATTATTATCAATATACAGGATCAATATTAGTATTATTATCAATATACAGGATCAATATCATTATTATCAATATACAGGATCAATATCATTATTATTATCAATATACAGGATCAATATCATTATTATTATCAATATACAGGATCAATATCACTATTATTATCAATATACAGGATCAATATCATTATTATTATAATACAGGATCATTATCATTATTATTATCAATATACAGGATCAATATCATCATTATTATTATCAATATACAGGATCAATATCATTATTATTATCAATATACAGGATCAATATCATTATTATTATCAATATACAGGATCAATATCATTATTATTATTATTATAATACAGGATCTATATGATTATTATTATCAATATACAGATCAATATCATTATCATTATTATAATACAGATCAATACCATTATTATTACAGATTTATAACATTAGTTCCATAACAACGGAGAGTAAACCAGAGTTTCAAAGTGTCGCGTCGCCGTGCAGAGAGGAAAACAAACTGAGACGACTGAAAGCTCCAGGTGTTGTCATGACATTTATAAAATCACATTAGTGTTTATTGTTGTTCAAACAATTAATTAATCAATTGACCTAATCAATAAACCTGGTGACGGAACAGACAGCGACTGAGAGGACGGTGACAAAGACACGACACGACAACAAGGGAAACTCGACATTGAGGAAAAAAACAAGACAAAGACAGAAACATAAAACTGTAAAAAAAAACAAAAAAACAAAAAAACAAACTAAAACGAACCACTGGCTGCCTAATAATCAATCATCAATTTCCACCTATTCAGCCATTTGTTGCAACATACTGTGTGTAATTAATACTTTGTCAGGGAACATCTTCTCTAATTATAATAAACTTAATTTATAAAGAACTTTTATTAAAGCAGATATCAGTGGAATGTTTTTGTTAATATAAGTCCTAAATAGTCCTATTTTCCGTCAGCAATCACTTACATGAAGTATTTCAGCCTAAACACGAGTCTCTCCGTCACTCTGCTCTGCTGTAACCCGAGGAGAAAATTTTCCTTGTGGGATACAAGTGTTATCCAATGAGGGGAGAGAACGGCATGAAGGGCTGTGTGTGCAGCCAAGGGATGCGCGTGAATGTGGTGACGTAGCACGAGGACCAATTAATGCCTGACAAGGGCGGGGGCTGCTAACTCATGGTGCGTTCAAGGAAACTCGTACTTTGTGTTTTTCCTTCCTGTGAAGTCATACCAGTTCGATCTGGTACGAGTTCACGGGTCGGAAGTTACGAGTGACCGTTATAGGGAACTTTCACAGACAACAGGACGGTAAAAACACGAGCTACGGGTTACCTGGAACGCTACCAAGTCGTAGTTGTGACTTGAAGCTGTAACTTACGGTTTCAAAAGCCTGCCTTGAACACAGCATTAGCCGAAACGGCCGTGCCGATGATATCTGCTTTAATATTGCTAAAATAATATTAAAAAAAACTTTATTACTTTTAAAATATATTCGAATAATATAGTTCTGAATATGTGTAATTATGCTGTTTGTGTTGTTTCAGTAGATCGAGAAAAATCGTTCTGATCCCGGTAGTTTGCTGGATTTCAGGAACAAAATGTGATTTAAATTAAATGCAAACTGGTCAAATAAACAATATTTGTATACATTTATTGATTTATATCTTGCACCCTGATTTTTAAACCATTATAGTGATTAGTAAATAAAGTTAACTTTTGATTTTTCTACAACTGAATAACTTTTCCCCAAACTGAATTGAATAAAATTTGAATTTTAAAATTTGAAGTTTGAAACACATGGGGAAATATTCACAATGTATTTGAGTATTTACTGTATATTTTAATTTATTTTAAACAGCCAGGTGGGGTCTGGCTGTTTAAAAGACACAGAAGAAACAACAAAGAGCCCAGAAAACAACACAAACAACCTCATTTTCAAATAAACACACTTTGAGTGACCACAGGCTGCTGTTCATCAGCCTTCAGTGTGATACCGGTCACATTTAAAACACTCATTATCTGGATTTGGTAAACTAGAAAAGTTTGGATCTGGATCAGACTGATGCAATCCAACTTTGCTTTGAACAACTGGGATGAAATAAAGACGGATTACGTGATCCCGGATAATTTTGATCCAGATTACACCTTTTGAACAACTGGGCCCTGGTGTTTAAAGGATAAGTTCCGTTTTTTACAACCTGGACCTTATTTCTAGCATAAAATACGATCATTTTACTCACCCAGATAACTTTGGTGTCATTTGGAGTTGTTTTGACGGAATTAGCCCCAGTGGAGCAGCGCGTATATCCGTATAATGCGAGAGCACGGGGCACGCAATGCAGCCTCTAAATAACACATTATCCGCTGCAAAACTCGTTAATTTCACCAATATTTAGTTATGATAGGCTAGTGCTATTCCCCTCTGAGCCCGTGGTGGCGTGTTATCAACATCCGGGGTCTGTAGGTTGACTACTAACCTCTGACCTGGATGATGTCATCTCTGAGCGCCGCCCGGCTCATTCTGATAATAATCATTCTGCTTCGGCGTTCAGGTCCATTTTTATCTCAACTAGCCGGAGCTTTAGTGAGTCCAGGCTGAGGAGAGGAAGCCTGTGGAAGCTGAACTTCGTCCAGCTGCTCACTTTGTTCTGACAAGTCAGAAACACGCAGAAACGAACCATAGCATTAGCGTCAGCAAGTTAGCCGCGCCGGGCAGCGGTCGGAGATGACATCATCCAGGTCAGAGGTCAGTAGGTCAACCTACAGGCGCAGCATGTTGATAACATGCCACCACGGGCTCGGAGGGGAATAGCACTAGTGTATCATAACTAAATATTGGCGAAATGAACGAGTTTTGCGGCGGATAATGTGTTATTTAGAGGCTGCATTGCGTGCCCCGTGTTCTCGCATTATACGGATATATGCGCCGCTGCACTGGGGCTAATTTCGTCAAAACAACTCCAAATGACACCAAAGTTGTCTGGGTGAGTAAAATGATCGTATTTTATGCTAGAAATAAGGTCCAGGTTGTAAAAAACGGAAATTGTCCTTTAAATCCAAGAAACTACACTATAAAAGTGTGACAAACATAAGAAACAACATCATTAAACAGGTTCATGAGGGGTTAAAAGGTCTGATCTTGATCCGACGCTGCTGGTTTCTGTGGTCGACTCACTTCTCTTCTGGTAACCTGCTGCTGACGGATAAATTTAGCGTCGCTGTGGTCGGAGTGTGTGAACTTCCTTCTCTCTCAAGTCTCTAAATCACGTGACATCATCTGAAAACTGACCGTGTCACATACGAGTCGACCTTTAACCAGCAGCCGTTTTAACTCGTTTCTTCTCTCGCTGGGCCTGTGTTTGATACCAGGAACTCTGAGACGATGAGATTCTCTCTCTTTCTTTTCTCCACATGTGTCATTGATCGCCGACAGGAAACGGTTCATCTGAGGGATTTGAAGGAGTTCGAGGTTTTTCCTCAGAGAACAGATGATCCTGTTCTCGTGAGCTCCTGCTGCTCTTCAGTAAAGTCACATGAACTCTCAGCAAGTTTCATCTAATTAGTGGGTTTGTGTTATTGTTGTTGATAATAAAGTTTAAAATGTCACAATTCATAACTAACTGATCCACAGAGCCTGAACGACTCCATGTGTGAAGCGTTTGAAGTTTTGTTGTTTGTTTTTATAGCTGCTACTTTTCCTGTGTTTGGTTTCAAATGGATAAAAAACTATGAAACATTTTTTCAACAGATCAGCAGCAGTGTTTATTAAACTTACATATTTTGAATTATGTATCTTTATTGTTCGTTGGCACGGCCTGAAACAACCTCAAGCTAAATTTAAAGGTGGAGGCTCTGTATCATGGACACTGGCGATGTGCAGCAGCTGAACAATCTCACTTTGGGCTTTTTGGTAAACCTTTAATTTACAGGCCGTTAATTACATGAAATAGCCAAGAAATAACAATAAATTGCATAGTAATGTCAAGACATAACAATAAATTGGATAGTAATGTCAAGAAATAACAATAAATTGTGTAGTAAATGTCAAGAAATAGCCTATAAATAACGGCCGATTTCATAGTAATGTCATGTTTTTCATAAAGGCAAAAAGACTACACATGCTTTTCATGCTTTGAATTTTTTTGGGAAAGGCCAACATTTTTCCAGTCCTTGGAGTTGACGGTTATTTCTACACAATCAATCATTATCTCTTGGCGATATTTCTCAACATTACTATGAAACTGACTGTTATTTCTAGACATTATGGCGCAATTTATTGTTATTTCTTGACATTATCACGTAATTAACGGCCTGTACATTAAAGGTTTACCGTCGTTTTTTTTCTTAGTTACAAAAGACATCTTGATCTTGTTTTAGTGTAATAATAGAGTAATTTTTAGAGTATTTTACTCTAAGTCACTCTCAGGGAACTTCCAGCCTGTAATAACGGATGCACTTCAGCCTGATCCTGTATTTTGGGATGGAAGAGGGTGTCGAGTGTTATTTTGGATTAACTAAAAAGGGCACGGGGAGTTTTTTTTAATTAAAAAGGTAATAAAAAGGAGGTTGAAGTACCTGATCCAAATGATGAGATGCTCGTCTTCAGCGGTTCGAGATCGAATGTGAATCTCACAGCTTTCCCCAGGTCCTCGTCGTATTTACGTTCACTCACAAAGTGCTGCAAAAAAAAGACAAAGAAAGAAGAAGATAACCGATTATAATCATCACATTTCCTCCAAGACACAACAGGTAAATGGACTCAGGTAGGAAAGATGATATTTTTTACATAAACTACCTTGATGTCTGCACGTAGTTCAGTCAGCTGCTCCTCGGACATCGACGCCGACTGGTCCGTGAGTCGTCTCAGCTCCTCCGCTCTCTTCTGTCGGGCATCTAAGATCACCACTGAAACAACACAAAACATCAGATTTAACAGACATTTAGTTTTAGTTTCAATGTGAAACCAATAAAAAAAAAAAAGACTTTTGACCTTTTAGTGTTTCACAGTGAAACAACAACTATAACATTATCCGTTTCTGCTCTTTAAAACTGCTCTCATGATCTAAATTGCTCCTGACGAGGCCGGAAACTAACAATTACTTTGATTACTAATTGATCTGCTGCTCTTTTTCTTGATTACTGTGATTTTTGAGACGGAGAAGCAGCAAATCCTGTAATTTCAGTGAATCTTTTGATTAATAAATAATTGGGAGATTATTTTTCCTGTCAAATCAAATAATCACCTAATTGATTAATTGTTTAAGCCATACATGTTTCAACAAAGATATGTAATTCAAAGTGATAGTTCAACATTTTGGCAAATTGGCCCATTGCCATAATCCCTACAGTCATAGCAGTAGGTTCGTTACCTTTAATTGTCGATGCAAGCTATTTTTAGAACGGCGGAGCAGAGCCGTGAGCTCCTCAGAGCTACGCTACGGAGGCTCATGGGATTTCTTGGTTTCCCTCATCAAACTCATCAAATACACAATCCAACAACTCCAAAACGCTCTGGTGGACAAGTTGTGACCTGCACATTCACCACGCTATGAGATAATAACAGAACGTTACCAGACAGAGTTGTTTTAGAGGGAAATACAGAGACTGCTGCTGAAAAACTGTCCCTGAAGGCAACGCGCATCAGCGGTTTTGCATGAATTTCCCTCTAAAACAACTCTGTCTGGTAACGTTGTTATTATCTCATAGCGTGGTGAATGCGCAGGTCACAACTTGTCCACCAGAGCGTTTTGGAGTTGTTGGATTGTGTATTTTATGAGTTTGATGAGGGAAACCAAGAAATCCCATGAGCCTCCGTAGCGTAGCTCTGAGCAGCTCACGGCTCTGCTCCGCCGTTCTAAAAACAGCTTGCACCGACAATTAAAGGTAACGAACCTACTGCTATGACTGTAGGGATTATGGCCATGGGCCAATTTGCCAAAATGTTGAACTATCCCTTTAAAATGAATAAATCCTCAGATCTGTGAAGCTGCAGGTGGAGATTTGTTGCATTTATTGACTTAAATTTACTGTAAATGATCATTTAATGTAAGATATCGATTGATCTTAGCTCTAATTTTATGTTTTTCTCAGCTGTGTAATGATTTTCCAGGCGGACCCGAGAGGTTTCACTTCTCCTCCGAGAGCTCAGGTGTGGTGTTGTGAAGCGAGCGGTGCAAAGTGCAGCAGCTGAGTCAGCCGCAGGTAAACAAGGGTCAAAGATAAAAACACAGACAACGTCGTCATCATCATCATCATCGTCATCATCACACTAAACACAACTCAGTCAAATTAACTCTTCATAATGTATCGAGACAACTTTTTCTTTTGATCTTCAGGAGCGAGAAAGAAAAAACAAAAAACGTTGGAGAATCGCTGCGTCTCTTCATCGTCGACAAAAATAAAAGACGTGTGAAAAAGCTGTGAATCTACACTGAAGATTTTTTTTGTCTTTTGATCTAAAACATGTTCGTTTCATGTTTCTGCTCCGTCTCCGTCTCGTCTCTTGTGGATGAACAGCAGATATAAGAGACGCCAGAAATAACCACGGGATGAAAAACAAAAGAAAAATGGTTTCATGTTCAGTCCTCCTTTGAGATGGACATTTTTATTTTTTATTTTAATGACATAATTTTATGTGTGAGGATTAGTTCTCAGTGGTTTTATCTTTGCAGCTGCATTTTTTAATGATTTTGACTCTTTACTTTAACAAAACCAGCCACGAGGAGGAGAAGACGTCACCTCGGACATTATGAAGCTGTGACTTCAGAGACAATAATAAAAATGCTAAAAATAAACATCAATTAAATGCTAATGAAGGGTGAGCGATACCTCTACATGTAGTATATACAATATATGATCTCATAAACACCCTGTCTGTTTTGCATCATCAGATGCTTCACTTCCCTCTCGGACGGACGTCGTCTCTGGCTTCCCTTCCAGCTGTTAGACATCTGTCTTTTCTGTCCCTGTGTCCTGTCCACCAGCATTTTAACATTTATATACACACTGAGGATAATCCTGTCATCTTTGACAGGTTACGAGTGTGTTTTTGAAGCTCATTAAAAAAGAAAACAAACAGACAAATTACACTTGAAATTGTGAATCAGTGTATATTTGCTTTGTACCGTAACCATTTGCTCTCTTCTTTGAGCACTTTTAAAATTGTGAGTACTTTTAAATCCAGGTTAAAAACATTTCTCTTTTCATGTGCTTACAACTGAGCTCTTTTTAAGAACTTTAAACATTATCTATTTTCTTTTCTCTCTCTACTTTTTTAATCTTCTTTGCTCTTGCTTTTAACTCTACTGTATGTTTCACCATTGAAGACTTTCATGTTTGCTGACGCCTTTCATTAACTGCACTGTAACATTATTCTGTTATTTTATACCTTTTTTTTTACTATGTTTTAGTTGTTCCGTCTCCCTTTCTGTTTCACTTCTTTTTATACCTGTTTTAATTCTTTCTCTTGTCTGTTTTTAAATAATGTTTGCTTTTTATGTTCTCATTTTGCTAATATGTAAAGTACCTGGAGTTGTCTTGTTGCCGAAATGTGCTATACAAATAAAGTTGCCTTGCCTATGTTTAATATTTACAATTTTTTTTTTAATTGTTTGTTTTTACGCTGTTTTATGCTGTCCTTTTTAAATGTTTTGTCTTTATGTAAAGCACTTTGAGTTGCCTTGGTATGAAATGCGCTACATAAATAAAGATGTCTTGCCTTGCCTTATTTACTCGGGTCTCTGCAGTGAGTTTTTAATGGTTTAAGTTGACATCGAGCCAGGAGGAAACAGAGTTGTTGCTTCATCTCTGTGCGTCACCGTTAGTCAGATTAACTACAGAGGTGATTTCTGAGAGATTTTTCTCTCTGTACTTTTATTTTTATTTGATGTGTTTATTGTCAGTTCAAAAGGAATAATCCTGATCCTTCCTCAGACAGGAAGCCGAACAGGAAGTCTCTGCTCCTGCACTGTGTGAAAGTCATAACAACGCAATCACAGACGGTAAGAAGAAAAACTGTGATGTGACATTGATTTAATGCACAAATTAATTAATTAATTGAGAGTAGATTCGTTCAATAATGTAAAATAATGAGCAGGACAATCTACAGAACTGGTTATGTGGCGGCTTCGGCTTCGGGGATGAATAGGGAGCATTATTACATCCTGGACCGGACTGAGAAATTCAGGGAACATCTTTTTTTGTTTAGTTATACAAATGTCATAAATTGAAAACATGTGGAGCGAGGCTGTTTATCAGTAACATCTTCTCCTCTGGGGGAGAGAGAGAGAGAGAGAGAGAGAGAGAGAGAAAGAGATGGTGGAAATAAAAAAAACAAAAAGAAAAACCTGTTGGTGAAGCAGAGGAAGAGGAGGCTGGTTGTGGAGGTGGAGGTGGGAAACTCTTGAGGAAATTTGGCTTTTTTTTTGTTGTTTTTTGTTTGTAATTGTCTCAAGAAGTTACTAGAGTTTCTTCACTTCCCTCTCAATTCCCAACACACACACCTCGCACAAAGACAACATTGATTCCCCCTTGACACCTGACACTATTCTCTTTTTCCAGGCCCCCGGATCACACACTCAAACACACACACACACACACACAGAGCTCAGAGAGAGAGGACAGGATAACAGAGAGTGGCCTACTTGCACAAATATGCAGTCTTGCTCTGTCATGTTACACACACACACACACTCACACAGTGTGGTATGCCTCAGGTATATATCAGGACCCCGAGGGCAACAACAACTGCAGGTTTTTAAAGAAACTGGGACTCGCTCTGCCACAACAATCTCCTCCTCCTCTTCTGCTCTTTTTTTTTTTTCTCTTCCTTCTTCTGCCTCTCTGGAAGCGATTTAGGTCAGATTCTCCAGCCCTCGAGTCAGGTGACCACATTATACCAGGAAGGACCAGCGGCTCGTAGATAGATAGCAGCAGGCTGGTGTGTGTGTGTGTGTGTGTGTGTGTGTAGTACTACTTACTGGCCTCTGCTTTCACTTTATCCATCTCTCCCAGTAGAGTCACTTCTCTGTCCATTAGACTAGAAAGAGAAAAAAAAACAGAAAAGAGAGAAAAAGGGTCATTTGTCTCGACTCGCTCCGACAGATCAGGAGGAGAAATGTTGTTGTTGCTCGCTGACTTTTTGCACTGAGATTGTTGGAGAACAACATTAAACAACAAAGAGGCGGTTGCATCAGCATCACTGTGGGATCGGAGACGCAGCAGCAGCAGAGTGACGATGCAAAACAACAAGTGGAATAGAGTCGGTGCAAATGTTACAGCAAACAGCACAGCAGGTTACACAACAACACTGTTATTATTATTATTATTATTATTATTATTATTATTATTATTACTACTACTACTATACTCATCTATACTAATCATACATCTATACTAATCTTGGAACACATTGCAAAACACTTTGAAGTTGGCTTCTCCACCCTCCCTAAACAGATTCAAGCACCTTGTTGCCCAACAGTTTGAAACAACTTGTTCTTGCTTGACCGATTAATTGTAATTTGTTCTGCTTGCTATTGTGATTTATGTTATTGTGCACTCGGCCCCATTGAAAATGAGGGTCTCCCTCAGTGGGTCCCGAGTTATAAATAAAGGTTTTGAATTGAAAATTGAATTGACTATGATTATTATTGAAGTACATTATAGCACAGGTCTGGTTTCCAACAGGAGCTGCTGCTGAGACACTAAAGGCCCAATCCCAATTCTCCTCCCTTAACCTCACCCCTTGGTTTCAAGAGACAGATTCCCCTCAGTGACGAAGGGATAGTGTTGAGGGGTCGGGAATTTTACCTACAAATTGGGACACCACTTCATGCAAATCAGCGTTAACAGACGTCTTCACCTACGTCACGCGTAATGTCGACGTACGCTTCTTGCCCTTTTCAGCTCCAGTGGTGGCGTTATTGATTTTTCTCATTCATCTGACAAATCAACGGATGTCGTTCAAAAACAAAAATTGTCAGGCAGTGTCATCAGCTGTTGTTGCTGTTGTTACACGCACATGTTTTTATTCCCATTAGGAATTAAAAAATTCCTTGTGGATAAACGGCGAAATTCGATTAAATGTCATGAATCATAGATACAAAGTTTATGAAACAAATGCAGATGGAAACAGTTCTTTGCTGGATAAATGTGAATTGCGATCATGTTTTATGTCAATTCCGCTACGTATTCCCAGCTGTTCAAAGACACGGCAGGAGTAAAGGAGTAAACGAAAAAAAGGGGAACATGCAAAATCAAAGGCTAGGGCTGATTTTGAGGGGAAGTGCGAGTATTAAGGCCTAAGAGTCAAAAAGCTGAAGGGAGGGGGAAAAAAAGGTGCATTATATAAATTATGCAGAGAAAAACTGAGCCATTACTAGTTTCATTTAAAGATGTAAAGTAAAAAGTAAAGTCTCTCTGTGGCGCCGCTGACAAACTGTAGGAATATGGAGCAACGGGGCTCACGGACACACAAAGGACCGGTGTGATCACAGCTTAACATCCACAGACCGGAGGAGGAGGAGGAGGAGGAGAAGCAGCAAAGGAAGAAGGAGAAGGAGAAGAAGAGGACAGAGGAGGAGAGGAAAGGAGGAGTAGCATGGAGAAGAAGGAGACGGAGACAAAGAAGACAGAGAAGGAGAAGTAGAAGGAGCCGGAGAAGAAGGAGAGGACAAAGAACACAGAAGGAGAAAAAGGAGACAGTGGAGAAGAAAGAGAAGACGGAGAATGAAAAGGAGAAAAAGGAGACAAAAGACGGAGAAGGAGACGGAGGAGGAGAGGAAAGAGAAGACGGAGATGGAGACATAGGAGGAGAAGAAAGAGAAGATGGAGGAGGAGAAGGAGACAAAGAGGACAGAAAGAGAAGAAGGAGACGAAAGAGAAGACGGAGAAGGAGAAAAAGACAAATAAGAAGACAGAAGGAGAAGAAGGAGACAAAGAGGACAGAAAGAGATGGATAAAAAGAAGAAAAAGGAGACAAAGGAGGAGACGAAGGAGACTATCAATACTGTTATTTAAAAAAAAGACGTCCGATGTCTAGAGCCGATTATAACGATCCAGTTTATTTAATGACTCGGTCCCTTCGGCCTCCGAGTTGATCTGAAACAATAATAAAAACGCTGAGTCATCACTGTCTCGGAGCCGTGGAGTTAAATCCATCTTTACTCACTCAGGTGTGTGAATAATAAACTAATAAAAATCTTATCAGTTATTGATGGAAAGAAAAGGTTACTGTGCATCCGTAACAATAAATTTAAAAAGACAATAATAATATCTGACAGCTACGACCTCGTTAGACAGAAACTGACCAGGTGCGTGGGGGTTGAAGGAAGTATGCAGGTATTTAACGTCGCCCTCAGGCTCTTTTCTCTTTTTTTCCCTTTTTAAACAAATACAAACACCATGAAAAAACCTCCAAGGACACAGAGGCTGGATGAACATGATACATGATTTACTGTCGCCACGGCAACAACACAGCTGTACGAGGCGGTGTCAGGTGTGGCGAACAGGACGGCGTGCCTCCAGGTGTGGTATTTATTAGCAGCAGCAGCAGCAGCAGAGCAGGTACCGTATATAAATCGAGGAGGAAGTGGTTTTAAACTCCTTTCGCCCTGCAGGTGGTTCTCGATATTAAACGCCACCGAGGAGCGGAATCAGGTTACGTCGGTAATTAAATCGTACAAATGTGTTTGACAGGTGGCCGCGTGCCATCTGCAGCAACGGGACGACGCCCTCGATGAGCTCCGCGTCACCGATTCAACACAACGTCGTACGGCTCATTGAGGGAGATTCAGAAGCTCAGAGAGTCGATAATTAAAATCCAATAATGCTTACACACACTAGGGCTGTGGTTAAAAAAAAACGATACGGCCATATAATCATGACGTCGTCTTTGCTGATAGATGCATCGGTGCAGATGCTACTGTATCGATACTACGGCCGGGACGATATCCCTTTCTCCCGATTCGATTCTTTTACGATTTTTTGGGGGGCGATTCAATTTACAAATTGAATCGCAAATTTTAAAAAAAAGAAAGAAAAGAGGCTGGAGTCGTGTGTGTCAGTCAATAAATGTTTTGTCTTTTGTCATCAAAAGTCATTTGTCAGTGTTGATTTTGTTGTTGTTTACAAGAGAACAACTGTACAGATGTTGAGGTGTCACTACTAAAGCAAAATATAATGGAGCCAATTGTACTGGTTCACCTGAAAATGACAGCCGACACAAAAACCTCTTTTTCTCAAGATTTTGGTGCCAAAATGGCTTTTTGGGCTAAACTAACCTATATTCAGCCACCAATTTCTCAAGACACAAACAAGTTAGAAACACACAGGTTTTTTTTTGCTGGAAAGTAGAGACTGTATTCTTTCATTTGATGGGTTGAATGTGTATGTAGTAAGGGTACATAATATATGGTGGCGGGTCTAAGAAAATCAGTCAAAAAGTTGGAAAATGCCTGGCAAGCTGGAGGAAGCTCCTGTGAGAATGGCTGGCAGTCAAAGAGTTAATCGATCTGAGCTCACTCCAACGCTGTGTACGGAAGCCTGTGAGGGCGCACGGAGAGACGGAGGAAACGTTAATAAAAAAAAAAAGATTTTTGAAGTTTATGAATCGATTCAGAATCGTAGAGGAAAAGAATCCAGATTCTTACATGAATCGGTTTTTCCCCCCGACCCCTCATCAATACGTCATAAAATGCTCTGTTTTACAAAAGGAAACCTCACATACAGTAACAGCAGCATGACACAAACTGCACAAACATGGATAAAAAAATTAATAAATTAAAAACTGTATCCGCCGCCGGGAAAAAACTGAAGGCGAAGATGTGGGAGCACGTTGGATTTCTACAAACACCAGGAAGTCGGGAGCTGGACATGAGTCATGATGCAATATGCAAGTTAATTCGGTGCAGGACACGGTCATTATTCAAAATCAACGTGTATCAGGATACACTTCATATCATGAGGTTGTACCCAGCACTAACACACACACACACACGCTATGTGTATGTGTGTATCTTCGCCGGCGGCCGAGGTTTTCTCCTTTATCTGTCTTTGTAAGATAAGCTGAAGTGAATTACTGAGGATCCCCGTCCAGAGAGGTGCAGCGAGAGTCCCCTGAGGTGTCGAGCTCTAACCGGGGAAAAAATAAATCAGTTCTGTGTTTGTTAAACTGACAAAGTGCTCAAAGTTTCTAGAAGCAGCGGAGAGAGGAGTTCCCATTCAGCTGCGAACATCGGCGAAACGCCACGGCATCGAGTTTCAGCCGCTCACAGAGAGAAAAAGACGAAGGAACTCAGACTGTGCGACAAATACAACCGATACTAATATCCTTTAATTACGTCTTCTTTAATTCAATAAGTGTTATGAATCAGACCTAATGAGTTTAGGTTCAGCTCATCTGAGACCGGTGTTAACTCCTGTTGATCTTTAACCGACCGACCCACAGTGACAGGTCAGTTTCTTATCTATAACCAACATCTACAGCAAATAAGAAAAGAGAGCTTTTTGACCGACCGGCTCCTGATACAAATGTTTTTTTTCCTTTAACAGATTGGAAAATAAATAGATAAACAGGGTAGCTGTATATTTATCAATATGGGAGCCTGAGTGAGTGTGAATATGGGGACGTACATCTGTTTGCCTGTGGCCATGTGATTTTTAAATCCAAGTGCATTTTTAGTTATTTTTTATTATTTATTTTTATTGTATTTTACTCACTTTACTACTTCATTTATTCTATTTTTCTACAGGCTCAACATGAACTGGTTCCTTTTTTCTGCTCACAGCATCAATAATAGACTCCAGCACTTTACTGCCCAACTCTAGCACTTTAACCCCCGCTACCGACGCCTGTGCCTACTGTGAACCACGATTGTAATGTGTTGTAAATGTGTTATAATGTGAATGTGATCTTATTTTTTTTAAAGAAAAGAAAAAACAGAGAAAATAATACGAACAGAACTTTTTAAATATTGTACTTGTACTTATGGTTTCCTTTTCTTAACCTGCTTATTTCTATTTTAGCATTTGGCAATGGAAATGAGCTAGGTAGCTAGAATTGAGTACATTTACATTTTAATTTAAAATGTGTATCAATGTACATTGTCCCTCTCCATCAAATAAACTAATTGAATAAAGTTCACAAACTAATAATTAAAGTAAAGCAGACAGACGGTGCCCATGGTATTACTGCGGTTTGGACATACTATTAATATCGTAAATGTGCAGTCTGCATATTGTAACATGGCAGCATGACATTGTATCTGCTCTATTTTAGTTATCTAATTATCATATCGTAGTTTTCTTGCTATCACACGTCCCACCACAGAGTTTTGCTGATTCACAGATAAAATCCTCAAAAACACACAGTGACACAGTGACACAGTGACACATCCTCAGTGATGTTCCAGATGTTTCAACATCATTGACCCAGGCGGGGTTAACCAGACATTGAGTCACAGGGTCGGATCAGATCGGTGTTTGTATAAAAAAAGGGGGGGTTCTGATCCTGTAACACTCACACACACGCTGCAGCAGCTTCATGTGGTGTTTTCTGGTTCAGTGTGAACATGTTAAGTCAGAACGAGGCGTTGTCGTCTTTAACCGAGAGAATAAAAGAGGATGTGTTTAAACGACGCTGCCAGAGCAGTGACCTGAGGGTCAACGTATAGAGCGCTCCGCTTCCTGTTATGCAAACTTCTGCCCCAGAGACCAGAGGACAAAGGTGACAAACTGCCCTTTGACTCAGTGACAGTAAAGTTTAACTTACACACATATAACACGACATGACACTTCAGTAAAAACTCTTCACTAGTGCAACTTTACAACCAAGGAGACGATCTGAAAAACAAACTCATCGATGCATCTTTTCACCCAGAAATGACAAATAGCTCATTATTTTCTCAGCTCATCAATGAACTGAGAAAATAATGAGTTGACTCATTGATGTCGGAGGCTTTTTCCTGTGGCATCTACTTCTGCTTTAAGGTGAAGTCATGGTTGTGTGGAGACGCAGACGCTCACAGACGAGCCAACCCAACTATCATCATCATGTCGGGACGTTTTCATCTGTTCTTCTTTTTAAAAGTTCAACAAAAAGCTGAATTAATTTATGTTTATTAATTACAACCCTTTAATGTTTGTGCTTGTGGTTTGATCACAGAGTTAAAAAGGATGAAATGTATTTAGACTTTCTGGTTCCATGTTGATGCTGCAGTTTGATAAACATGACTCAGGATCCCAGTGGATCTACATGTTACTCCCAGTCTGTACATAATACGCACACACACGCGCACACACATACACACGCTGCAGCTTCAGCATGTAAACACGATCACACAGTTAAGTTAAGCTCTGCTACACAACTAGGCCTGTCACAATCATGAAAGATTATGCATTTTACGCATTACAAATAATTGCGATTAAGGTTTGAATTTTATGCCACTTTTATAATATAAGCCTGAACATAGTTTAATAATACAAATAGAAGAAGAGACATTAACTGGCTTTGCGACCAAGGATGCACCAAATATTATGTAACCGAATATTGCAAAAAAAGCGACATCCGGCCTTCGGTGGAGAGAGTTAAAAGCAAGGCCGAATAGACTATTAGTGGCGTGTGACGCAATGACGCAATCAAACAACGTGCAGTGACGCGGTGACCTGGCGCCTTCGGTAACACGTCAGCAGTGTGGAGATATTTTTAAGTGTTGGAGAGCGAGAAAAGAATTGCAGTTTGCAACAAGTGTTCAACCAAACTACCTAGAGGGGGTTCCTCTGCAAAGACCTTTAGCGCTAACTGCTGTAATTACTCATTCAAAAGCCAAACACCCTGAACAGCTGCTGAGTAGGAGAGAGAGAGGCGGCTGCAGCAGCTAAAAGGAAAGCTTCTCGTCCCAGCACGCCCACTCCGTCCGTGGCCGACGTCTTTGAAAAGACGAAAAAGTTCACAAAGGACAGTGCCAAAGCAAACGGAATCACAAAGGAGATAATGGAGTTCATTGCTTTGGATGATCAACCGTTTAGCGTTGTGGAGGACATTGAGCCCCGTTACACGATACCGAGCAGACGGTATATTCGAGGCTATATTAAAAAAAATAGTGAAAAACGTCACAACCGCATTCGACATTTCGCCACAAATTTTCATTTCAGTGCATTGAAACCATGATCCATGATGCAAATGTCAATAGGTGCTCATCGAAACGCTTACGTGGAATATTAGTAATTAAAACACCTTGAGATAAACAGTTTGTGGTGCTCCACTCATGTGCACTTAAACCACAACAGTAGAAGAGGAAGAGGGCGCAACGTAAAAGAAGATCAGTCAAACCTCAAATGATGGAAAACGATGAATAAACACTGATGGCAATAAGATTTCTGTTAGTTTCACCCAACTGTTTTTATACAGATGAAAGGAAACGATTTTAACGATTATGCAAAATAATTGTGACAGGCCGATTCCGTCTTTCACTGTTTTTTTAATGGTTGACAATAAAGTCGACTTTTTCTTACTTTAACAACAACAAATGTCTGGTTCAAGTCCTGATATCAGCTCTACAGGACTTCCTTGTTTTGTGAATGAAGTTCAATACAAATCGAAGCAGCTGTGAATGGCTGAATAAACCCCGTTCACTCCAACAGAGCAGACACCTCATCCTTCTTCCACATCTAAAACTTATAATAAATCAAGCCCCTGGTTCTTTCAGACAGGTTCAGTTCAGGAGAATTTTTTTGTTGTTGTTACACCTCATTTTTCAACATGATCCAGATATTTTATCACCTCAGGATTCAGCTGCAGCTTTGGGCCAGAAGCAGGTCGGTCTGTGTGTGTGTGTGTGTGTGTGTGTGTGTGTGTGTGTGAGAAAATGAAATAAAACGTGCATACCAGCTCTGGAGCTCAGCGAACGTCTGCTTCATCCTCTTGATGGAAGAGTCCATCTCCTCCTTCACCACCATCCTGTAGCGCGTCAGCGAGGCCGTGCATCTCTGCAGGTCCTTCACAGAGCGGTCGATGTTGGAGGCTGAGCAGAAGAAAAACAAAAACAAAACACCTGTGACGAGGGATGAACCGAATCCAGGATTTTGGTTTCGGATTTGGCTGAACTTTGGGGGCTTTTTGATGGAGTTCGGTTTCTGCCGAATCTCAGAACGTCAAACAAACTGAACCCTACGCACATCAACGAAATGACACCGCCAACGATTACGGGAAGATTTACCAACGATATTCTGCCTTTCAAACGTTCAAATCACTCTCAGCATCACTGCCATTATCACAAACTAAATATAAAGTCCATTAGCTTGATGCTAACATATAATGGAAAACATAATAGACAGGCTAAGGGAAATTAGCATCGCTATCACGGTCATTTTAAACCAGCAAATGGCCGTTATTTGAACATAAACATGTAAAAATGACATACAATAATACTTTTAGATATATATTTTTTCTCTGCTCTTTGGAAATAATTTCACTTTTTCGTTCTTGTTTTGAATGAGAAAAACACTAAAGCCTGTATCCTGAATGACTTGAAGCTTAAATCCTCCGTTCAAATGCAAAATAGTAGTGAAAGTTGTTGCCCATTGTTTTTTACAGTGAGAATAAAACACACTGTGTGATGTTTACTGCATTTCTAATATGTTTACTGTATGGTGCCGATGATGGGAGCAGGATTCGGGCGAATCCCTGCGTCCCTACCTGTGACACTTCACCTCATCTTATCAATCAGTGCTTTCTCTCTCTCTCTCTATTATCTACGCTAGATAAGAGCTGAGGAGTCTGACCTATCTTCTTGACCGCTGGTGATCCCTGTTCGTCGGAGGTGGGGGCTAACGACGAGCTGTGGGGATGCGAGTTTGAGCCCGGTCTGCGTCGGGCCTTGTTGCCTCTGGGGCCGTGGTCGTTCCTGCCGCCCGGCTGGGAGAGCGAGAGCGAGGCCGGACTCGGAGCGCTGCCTTGACTTTCTGCTTCAGCGCCTGTGGGAACAAACAAGGATTATTGCTTTTTTACAAGAAGTGAAATCAGCACGTTCAGAAATTACTTCCTCCTAAATATCTAAAAAAAAACAAGGTGGAGACACAGAAGTTCACAAGTTCAAATTCATTCTTCACTTTTCTTAAAGGGATAGTTCAACATTTTGTCATCATCATGAAATAATCATGTAACATTACGAGACATGAAGCAAATACTCTGAACTATTTAAGCCTGTGCATACTCTCATTTGTCCAGGTCATAGTATCTCAAAGGAATTTTAAATTGAAAGCAACTGGACTTGGTTATTTGAACTGAACTACTTGCGCTTTTGAAATCCCTCCGCCCAGCAGCCGTGTCTGAAATGTAGTTCTGGCTGCATTTGCCTCTAAAACAACTCTGTCTCGTAATGTTACATGATTATTTCATAGCGTGGTGAATGTGCAGGTCACAACTTGTCCACCAGAGCGTTGTGGAGTTGTTGGATTGTGTATTTGATGCTCACGTCTCTGCCCCGCCGATCTCAAAACAACATGGACCGATAATTAAAGGTAATGAACTTACTGCTATGACTATTATAATTTGCCAAAATGTTGAACTATCCCTTTAAGATTCAGATAATTGGACTTCCGGTGGGCACGTCGACGAGATGGCAGGCTGACCTAACGCTCTCCCCAAATCACAGATTATTCCCCAGATTCAAGTGCTTTAGTGTGGTAATATAGTTGTTAAACGAAGGAAGGGGACAAAACCAGCAAAGCTAAAAGTAAAATGAATACAAGATCCGGAAAACATGATAAAGTAGCCGTGGAGAGCGACGACGAAGCAAATGTTAGCTCGCCTAGCCCGGCCGGACTTGACCCGACTGATGCTAGCCTGCTAGCTAGTATCCACACTGAGATCAAGGCAATGCGCTCCGATGTAAAAAGTGAGCTGCATTCATTCCGGTCTACACTGAGAGAGGACGTGAAGAAGGAGCTGACTGAACTCCGAGAAGAGCTTAACCAGGCCCTGGGAGATATCAGGGGGGACTTGAAAAGCACAACAACGCGAGTCGAGGAAGCCGAACAGCGTGTGGCCGAGCTGGAGGAGCGCAACCTCGACCTCGAGGACTCGCTCCGACAAATGCAGCAAAAACAGGAATCCCTGCAAACGAAAATGACAGATTTGGAGGCCCGGTCACGGCGAAATAATGTCCGCATTTATGGAATACCTGAAGGTGAGGAAGAAAACAATATGATGGACTTTGTGGCCAAACTATTAAAGTCTGAGCTGGCTACTCCCAGCGAGCTCGATCTGAAAATACAGCGCTGCCACAGAGCCCTGGCTCCGCGACCACCACGAGAGGCTCCGCCGCGTTCCATAATAGTTAACTTTCACGAGTATAAAACTAAAGAACTGATCCTGTCATCTGCTTGGAAGAAGAAGGAGGTTTTTTACAAAGGCACGAGAGTTTATTTTGACCACGACTTCCCGACGGAGGTAGTTAAGAAAAGAAGAGAGTATGCAGGAATAAGGAGAGTGCTTAAAGAGAAGGGTGTGCGGTTTCAGACCCCCCCACCCGCTAAGCTCAAGGTGTTTTTGGACGGTGGACCTAGGATTTACAACGACGCAAGAGAAGCCGCAGATGACCTGCGGAAAAGGGGGTTCCCCATCGACCAAAACGAGCCAGGTCCAGCCCCAGAGCCTCGCATCACAGCGTGGGAGAGAGTCAAGGACAAGCATCGTCAACGAGCATCCCACCCGGAGCTGATAAGAGAGAAGCTGAGTGCTTTCCGCCACAACCCCCAGGAGACCTGACTCCAGTGCCAGGTTCTAAATGTGTCTGATCTCCCTTAACCCCACCAGGTGATTTGATAATTAGCAAATGACTCATAACTGTTATCCTCTCCCTCCTGCCCCTCCCCCCTTTTTTATTATTATTATTTTATTAATTTATTTAATTTTACCTTCTTCACGTTGATCAAAGACTGACTTTTAGCTTGAGTTAAGCAGGCCAATTGAAAATGGGAGAGTGGTCTGGTGGAAAGACTGCCATGGTAGAGTACTATACCAACTGAACCTCAAAGAGGGGCCCTTTTGTTAAATCAGGCTTTCCCCTCAATTTTAAAGAGCACGTAAACTCTTTAACAGTGGAAGTCAATTTGTTGTATACTCACTATGTTCTGTATTCACATTTCACTAGTTGTTCCTACCCAAGTTCAAGGGTAAGGTGTTACAGGTTGCAACAGGCTATTAATGACACAAGGAAACAAAGCAAATGGACTTTCAGGAATATAAGATAATAACACTTAATGTGAATGGGTTACACAATCCAGTGAAAAGGAGCAAAGTTATTGCTAAAATTAAAAGGGAAAATATTCAAGTGGCTTTCTGGCAAGAGACACATCTCTCTAACTCAGAACATGAAAAATTAAAAAAGTTGGGGTTCACTAACACATTCTACTCCTCCCACAAATCTGGACGTAAAAGGGGAGTGGCAATTCTACTCTCAAATAAACTACAATTCCAATTAACCGCCCAAATTAAAGATAAGGAGGGTCGCTATATTTTAGTCAAAGGCATGATTGATCTCAAAGAAGTCACTTTGTTAAATGTATATATGCCACCAGGGCATGACAGATCATTTATTAAAAAAATATTTGATTTACTAGCCCAAGAGTCATCAGGAACTTTAATCTGTGGGGGTGACTTGAATATTCAATTGCAACCCAAACTTGACTCAACAAATGTACACAAGAGGAGAAACCAAAACTCAGTATTCATGCGGAAAATGCTTAGGGAATTTGGTATGATAGATATATGGCGGGATCTTCACCCCACAGAAAAACAATTTACTTACTACTCCCCTTGTCACGCAGAATATTCCAGATTGGATTATTTTTTTATCTCCAATGCTGATAGACACAGAATAAGTGAATGTATGATAGGAGTTAGAGATGTGTCAGATCATTCAGGAGTATACCTCTCTCTACATCTAAACAATAAAAGGAAGAATACTCTATGGAGACTCAATACTAGCTTGTTGAATAATAGAGTTTGTAAGGAATATATAAAGGAACAGTTAAAAGAATATATGCTAAATAATGATAATGGAACAGTGTCACCAAATGTTCTGTGGGATGCCTGGAAGGCAGTACTTAGGGGTAAACTCATATCCTTTGCATCCCACAGGAAAAAGGAGAAACAAAAACACTTAGCAGAGCTGCAGTCTAAACTGAAGAACCTTGAAACTCAACATTCGACCCACAGAGACCCACAAACATGGGCCCAACTAAAGTGTATTAAACAAGAAATAAATCAGATTTATGATGAAGAAAATGAGAAGAAAATGAGGTTTACTAAACAAAAATATTATGAAACCGGCCCAAAGGCTATGAAGCTTCTGTCTTGGAGATTACGTAAACAACAAGCAGAAAGAACTGTTTACAAAATAAGAAACCCAAAAAACAACAAAGTCTGCCATAAGCTAGAAGAAATTCAACAAGCTTTTGAAGTCTACTACAAAGACTTATATACTCAACCTGACAAAGCTGATGACTCTGTAATTGATGGGTTCCTGAAATCTCTGGATCTTCCCTCAATAGGAGAACATCAAAATAATGCACTGACAGCTGAGATAACAACTGCTGAACTGGGTGGCGCTATCTCTCGACTTAAGGCCAATAAAACACCAGGGTCAGATGGATTTGTTAGCGAATGGTACAAAACATTCAAACTTGAGATGATGCCTTTTCTTCTTAGATGCTTCAACCACACCCTTAAGGAAGGCCAGATGCCCCAATCTTGGAGCGAGGCAGTAATATCAATAATTCCTAAGGAGGGAAAAGACAAGGGAGAATGTAGTTCCTATAGGCCGATATCCATTTTGAATACGGACTATAAGCTATTTGCCTCAATTATGGCCAAAAGGATAGAATATATTGTCTCTGAAATGATAGACCCTGACCAAACAGGATTTGTCCGAGAAAGACAGACTCAGGACAATATTAGACGAACACTCCATGTGGTAGATTATGTGATTAAGGGAAATATTAGTGCAACACTCATTAGTCTAGATGCAGAGAAAGCGTTTGACTCTGTTGGGTGGGGCTTCCTCTATCAAACACTTCAACGTTTTGGTTTTAATGAAAAATCTGTTCAGTGTATTAGATCACTCTATTCAAACCCCACCGCCAGAATAAGAATCAATGGTCACCTATCACAATCTATCAAGCTTGAGAGAGGTTGTCGCCAAGGATGTCCACTAAGCCCCGCCCTCTTTGCACTCTTCATAGAACCCTTAGCTCAGGCAATAAGGGAGGATCCAGAGATTAAAGGCATTTCAATCGGAGGCAGTGAGTATAAAATAAGTCTGTTCGCAGATGACATATTGCTCACTTTAACTGACTTACAAAGAAGTATACCTAAATTGATGTCTCTTTTGAGGCTGTTTGGCTCATATTCCGGGTATAAGTTGAATACACACAAGACCCAGATACTCACATATAATTTCACACCGAACACTGACTTGAAAGGCAGATTTGATTTTAAATGGGACGCCCTTGCCATTAAATATTTAGGAGTTTGGATTCCAAAAGACATTACCAAAATATACAAGACAAATTATGATCCAGTTATTAAGAATATCAAAGCAGATCTAGATAGATGGACTGTACTACCTTTAGACATGTCAAATAGAATTGAAACGATAAAAATGAATGTCCTTCCCCGGCTACTGTATTTATTCCAGTCACTTCCTGTAGAGATCCCCGCAAAAGATTTTAGGGAATGGAATAGAATTATATCAAGATTCGTCTGGAACAGTAAGAGGCCCCGAATAAAATATAAGACCTTGCAGTTACCTAAAGATGAGGGGGGACTCTCTCTACCATGTGTGGAGGACTATTATATTGCTGCCCAGCTAAGACCTCTAGCTTGCTGGTGTAATCCAAACTATTCAGCTATATGGAAAGACTTGGAGTTAAAGCAATGTGAAACACCAATACAGGCTTTATTAGGTAATTGCCAACACCATGATCCCCACCTGGATAAATTAAATTGCTGGACCAGGGTTGCTCTTAAGGTGTGGTTTAGCTCCTGTAAAAAACTCCATCTTGAGAAGCATGCAAAAATATTGAAATGGGTGTCATATGACTCAGAATTTATACCATCACTTCTAGATAAGCGATTCAGGCAGTGGACACACAATGGTATAACCGCCTACTGCACTATAGTTGATAAGGATGGTCTACAGTCTTTCACCCACATCTGTAAATCATACAGACTGGGAAGAGAGGATATGTTCAGATATTTCCAGGTCAGAGACTACTTCAACAAGGAAATAAAACTAACAGATAATAGAGATGCCAATCTGATCAGTGTATTTATAGATGCATATAATGCTAAAGACAGTAAACATTTAATTTCACAAATTTACAAAAGACTACAAAACTCCAAGAACCATTCTACTATCCAGGTTAAGCAAAAATGGGAGGCGGAGTCTGGCCTGGAGATATCTGAGGATGATTGGAAATCTGTTTGGGCAGGTCAAGCTAAAACCACCAACTCCAGAGCCTGGCGAGAATTCTGCTGGAAGAACATAATAAAATTTTTTGTTACTCCTAAATTGAAATTTAAACAGCAGGGTTTTCAGGGACAAGATAAATGCTGGAGACAATGTGGCCAGACAATGGCCGATCACTTTCATATATTCTGGGCTTGCCCGCTTATCCAACCATATTGGCAAGAGCTTGCTGAAGAAATTCAGTTAATCCTTGGTTTAAAAGTTGATTTTTCTTTCATCACGTTATACCTGGGTAAATTCCCAGTTGGACTTATGGCTCAGGACAACTATCTTTACAAAGTGCTTTTGGCTGCAAGCAAAAAGGCCATTACACGGAAATGGCTGCAGACAAATTTGCCATCAAAGACTGACTGGATCACCATTGTTAACGAAATACAGTGCATGGAAAAACTGACCTTCGTCCTAAGACTACGAGCTGAACAATTTGCCAAGTACTGGGAAAAGTGGACTTCATATTCTCTAACGTGTAACTCATTGTCTGTGTGAATGATAACCCCATTTGCTCTAATGTATGCCCCATGTCAACCTTGTCAACCTGTCTGTTCTATATGATTTAGTTTTTTCTCTGTTTATGTTTCATTGTTTGTCCTTTATTGTTGAAAAAAGAATTGAAAACTCAATAAAAAGAAAGTTTCAAAAAAAAGATTCAGATAATTATGTCACATAATTTGAC